>NW_015657965.1:285-32411 GCF_001515625.1 Sinocyclocheilus rhinocerous | reverse complement strand
ATAATTTAAATTAAAGGCGACTTAAGTGTACTTAAAGAGAGTACACTTTAATGACAATAGTACTTAAAGGTCCCATATTGTCAAAACTGAAATTTCCTGGCTTTTTTCATGATAACTGAGGTCTAAGGGCTATGTAACTACCATATAAGTTTTAAAACAGTCAATCCACAGACCAATGCACACAGCCTGCATAAAGTAGCTGTGCCTTTTCACAAGCTGTTGTGAGTTCCGTAAAAAGTTGACGTCAGAACTACTCAGTCACCGCCTTCAGTCACCACCCCGAGCACTGCCCACCGTCCCACTCTCCTTTTGCCAAACCTCCAGACAACATTGCGTCCATGCCATTGCTGAGCAACAACAACAACACGGAAACATGTCAAGAAAACATTGTTCGGTCGATGGATGTCAGGAAACTACATCATTACACAGGCTTCCGAACTAGGGTTGGGCCGATAGACGATGCCATCTTCTATCGCCGATGGCTGATAGACTTCACAATGTTGAGCCCCCCCCCCCAATACCGATCTACCAATCCGGCCGCATCCCAATACCTTGCTCGGAAAGAAAATGACGTGTACTACGGAACCCCTAAAGTTAATAAATACGAGAGGAGAGGAAAATATATATTTCAATATTTTCTCTCGCAGTTATATCATTGGGTAATTATACTGTTTAAATTGCGGGCATCAGGCAGGGAGCCGCTATTATGTCTGGCATTGAAACTGCTTTTGAATGCACGATTTTAGTTTCACTTTCACTTTGTTGATTTGCGATCGCACGTACTTTGTTTATACTATGGAGCAGCAATACTTACCACACATTTGACAAGATTAGATGTTTGTCAGAGGTGCTCAGGATCTGCAATTCGCCATTGTCCTCAGTCATCTCTCCTTACTCTGTTTATGTGGTAAGTGAAATTTTATGTACTCTAATATAACAGGCATTATGTAATGTCCGCAACCCGTAAGTAAACTACTCACACATTTTATGTTACATTATGGAGCCAGCATAATCTGAAGTTATAGTTTGTAAATGGTTATGCAATGCTAACGTGATGCTAATGTGTTGCTAACTTGATGCTGACGTGTTGTATCAGTAGGAAAGCAATAGTTACGTAAATTACTGCATTCGGTTTTTGAAAAAAAAAAAAATAATAATAATTACCATTCTGAAACATCCTGTTGTAAGTGCATTTGATAAGGTGGTTGGTTGTCGCCTGTCGTTGCCGATTCGGGGTCTGAGTTCGGCTCAAACATGTAAGGCCGGAAAACATTTCCCTCAGCATTGGCCATCATTACAGGTGTTTCTATTTACAGGTGTTTCTATTTTTCTATTGGCCATAGCAGGCTACAGCATACATGACCCTAGTTACCTGTGGTTGGCCTGGCCGTGCGTCACTCAGAAAACAACAGGCCAATCAGAAGAGAGGCTCATGAATATTAATTAGACCGGCCAAAATCGACCTGTTCTCAGCAGAGCTCCTGAGAAAGGAGCTATAAAAATATATTGAGATGGTTGTTGGTACTTATACCGCAAATATATATTCTTAAGGACATCAAAACCTAAAATAAAACTCCAGAAAGGTGTATAATATGTGACCTTTAAAACAACGTTGAATTGAACTCAAATCAGACGTGACTGAGATTGTCACAGGCTCTGAAGATGAATTAAGGAAGAAGCATAACTTCATTAAAGCATATAAACTCAGTGTCTCCTGAGCTGTAAGCGACAGCAGGTTCACTGAAGCATTGAAGAAGCGCTGTAGAAACGCAACGGGGCTGTTGGCCACCGAGTCAAAATGGCAGTTCGCGAGCATGAAGTGCTATCAGCGTTGTCATGATAACACTGTGGTAAATTTCATCAACCACAACCACTGTTATAAAAAAAAAAAACATATCAGTAACCAGGGTATCAATAACAGTTGAAACTACAGTATATGTAAACAACTCACTATTTTGTTTATAATTCATTAAAAATGAATCAAAAATATAATTATTACTGCTTACTTAATTTAGAATTTAATTTAAAAAAAAATACACACAAAGACAATTACAATTCTTATTGTTAATCATATATGGGTCTACTAAAAGTTTTTGGGGGTCTATCACAACCATAAACAATCGTGATATAATAGGCTATAAAGACACTGTAGGATTTTTTTTTTTTACCATTGCATTATGGTGTATGGTATGGTATTACCAGTATGGTATTACCATGTTATTACCGTATTCTTGAAGTGACATGTAAATAGTAAGGTGATTATGCAATACCATCGTAAAGAAAGTGCCATGGTATTCCCACCTGACTATGGTAAAGTATACCTGGCGCAGACGGAGCTGAAGTGTCCCGGGCTGCTGATGATGAGCTGCTGGACTGAGATCAGAACCAGAATCCACAGCAGAAACCCGAACCCGAGCAGCAGAATCACCGCTGTACTCTCGCCCATCAGCGGCTTGTGTTCGCGGCTCTGGAGCGCGTTCAGCGCGGCCTCCTCCTCATCACTGTCCCGCTGCTGCTGCTGGTTCTGTTCAGCTCTGGTTCTGCGGACCGTAGAGTCTCTCTCGCTGAGCTGCATAATCTCTGGATCGCTCGTTGTGCGCTGAACGAGAAGAGAGAGGCTCGCTCAGACCTGGAGCAGGCAGTTTTACCAGTTTTACGCCCCTGTTGTTCCTGATGCGTCCAGTAGAGGAGGCTGTACAGTATGGGCCATCAAAACAGACCAGTCTAGAATCGCTAAAGTTATTATTGTTCAGCAATCGTGCAATGTTGCAACATTTATAATTAAATGATTGGCGATGTCAATTAATTTCAATGTGTTAATAGATAGGTCTATATAATTTATACCAGGAGACAATAAAAGTACTTATTGACGGTCAGGTAGAAGTAAGTAGTAACATTTGCATGTGTGCTTTTTGTTTTCTTTGTTTAAAGAACTTAGACTTCTGTGTATGTGCTCGCTATTTTAATTGTTATGTTATCTATTGCTGATTGGAAATGCCTTCATGAAGCCTGAAGAAGCTCGAGTGCATGTATAAATCTTTTTCACATTATTTTATATCAGCAGTTTTTTATTTTTATTTTATTAATTAATTAATTTTTATTTATTTATTTATTTATTTATTTTACTTTTTTTTTGAGTTTCTTCATTTCATATATGAATGGAAAGTGGTAGTCTGCTTAATTTTTCCTTTTACTCTCACAGGGCAAAGACATGTACACTATCAACATGCATCCCTATCCTACTCTCCAGTGAGTATTGAACGCATAAATCATACTATTTGACATACCGTTAGTCAGACGTAAAATAAAAAAAGTGTTTTTATTGGTGTTATTTATGTGTTTTTTAGGATAATGCTGACATGAAGGATGCCCTTGTGTTTCCTGCCGACTCAGACCATTATTTGCTATGTGTAAGATTTTACATGTGTAGCTCATAAGAATATAATAATTATTAAACTTGGAGGGTTTGTTCTTTTATGCTGGTTTTACGCAGTGTTGTTTTTACCCCAATATCATAAGGCAAAGATAATGCAAATGGGTAGTAGATTGTCATAACACTTTCTATACTCCCTGACTAGTCTCCCTGTAGAGTAGTTAAAGCCTGGTTTTGGAGATGACCAGAACAGAGACATCTTTAGATCCACAGCTAAGAGATGATTGTCACATTCCTAGAACTTAAAAATTATTAAACTTTGTGGGTTGGAGGGATTGTGCTTTTATGCTGGTTTTACGGGGGGTGATTTTACCCCAATATCATAATACAAAGATAACGCAAATGTGAAATGGATTCTCGTAACACTTTCTATACTCCCTGACCTACTAGACTCCCTGTATAGTAATCGCTCCTATGGCATATAATGTAGACAGTATGCCCTCTACACCGTGCTGAACACTTACTTCATTCAATTTCCCTCAGGTGAGCTTTTCTATTTTCTTCATTAAACGGTTGCTATAAAGTAGTTGTACTTTACTGCTGGTCAGTGAGTTCTAACAATAAGATCTGAATACTAATCCTGTAACATTTCAATTTCTGTTAGCTTGACTTTCCTGCATTCAGGGAGCGGTGGTGTCTATGTCGTATTGTGCCGTTTGAGACAGAGAGGTATGTGTACTAGTTTCTGTCCATCTCAGTTTGTTGTCACATTCTTGTAGTCACTTTCTTGCCAATGGAAATAACTGGCCAAACTGAGGCAACACAGCACAGATGAAAAATGCAATAAATCATCAGCATGGTCATAAATCATCGATCATGCCATGTCATTGTTTTCAATATAAAAATACAGCCAATAAGATTGAGGGGGAGGGTTTAAGAGCGCTATTCTGAGACCAGTTATTATTGTGTAATTTTTCTTGTTGTTATAATCTATTCTAGTGCTCACGTTTTTGGAAACTTAAAAATTGTCTTGTATTTGTTTCTTTTCCCCATAATTCTTGTCATTGTGTCAGTACTGTGATTTAAACGCTGCCTTGTTTAGTAGAACATGAATATCAGCTTCAGGAAGTTCAGCTGTTTTGCTGGTTAGTCAGATCTGCACTCGTCAGCAATATTTAAAAATTGGCGCGCCAGGAAGCATCTCGACAGCTGGCGCATGCTCATTGGCTCTCGCGCGCTTCCTCAACGATTGCGACATGATCGGTTTCCTTGCGTTCGAATAACAAGCGCGACTTCACGGA
Source organism: Sinocyclocheilus rhinocerous (assembly GCF_001515625.1). NCBI lineage: Eukaryota > Metazoa > Chordata > Actinopteri > Cypriniformes > Cyprinidae > Sinocyclocheilus > Sinocyclocheilus rhinocerous. The sequence goes on along the minus strand of NW_015657965.1, from coordinate 27,737 downwards.
GTGACTCAAGATTTTCAGCTTAAAATTTAAATTCTACTCTGAACTTCACGCAGAATGATTGCACATCGCCAGAGACAGAACTCATCTGGAAACACTATCCTGGGAGAAAGAGCGTTTAAAGTTCATATACAACAGAGGAAGGATGAAACTGGAGTTTTGCAATGAAGTCACACGGACTGATGAGAGGCAGGTGCATCATGGGATTGTACGTGGAGATGATCTGGATGAACCACAGACCGTTGATAAATCTGGAAAGTTTCATTATTTCAGTGAAAGGTCGAGTCCAAGAATTTCTGCAGAAGAATGAAGAAACAGTGGGAACTGGTGGGGTTTTTATCATGGAGCGACAGAAGGGGCACTCGTGTCGATTGTAAGTTTTGTTTTTGTAAATCTATGTCAGTTTGTTCTTCATAAAGTCTCGGTCTCAGTGATTTTTCTTTCTACAGCGAGTCGCCAGTGTTGTTGTTAGACTGCAGGACTGGACAATGAAGTCTTCAGCAAATGCACTCACAAAGTTTTTTTCGGCAATATGTATAGCCCTAGGCTATATAGCCTATTGCTGGTACAGGACTAGTGATTAGTTTTAAAAGAATTAAAAATTTTTTAGTTAGAAAGTATTGTTAGATCGATCAGGCGAACTTCTCTTTGAATTAAACTCTCCCTACTGTAAAAATCTTTAAAAATGCATTCAAATTTGACAAGTGATCAGTTTTTTTTTAATGAAAAAATTTTGTTTTAATATAAACGGCATCAAAGCTAAATTGCTTGTTTCATAATTAGCAGGGACAATAAACGTATTGAGTCAAACTCGCTCAAACTAACATTTTATCACGTGGTTATAGGCTACTAACGGTGAAATCCCCTTGAGATGTGTGAGGTCTCCTTTAATTATAGCAATATATATGTCATGCAGATTGCTTCGAAGCAGCTTCACAGTAATAAAATAGGATTTAAATGCAGTGTTTGTCGATGCCGAAATTCGTTCTTCATTTGCACTCTTCTGATCGCTAGAGGTCGCTGTCGCTCCTATTGCTAGAAATCACAAGCTGGGAGCATGTTGCTTTGCGTGAACCCGTGTTGCTATATGGGTATTACAAATTAAAAGAGCCAGTCTACGCCCAATAGGGGATATTATCTCGCAGAAGAAAAAAATAAATGAATAAAATAAACGCAATAAAATTTGAAAAGAAATACACGGTCTGAAGTTACTTTTAGACTGAGAGACAGTACGTGACTCCCAAAAACAACACACGTAGCCAATTTATTTCACGAGAAAAAAAAAAAATATATATATATTCCATACGCTTTCTAAAATAAGTCACTTAAAACCGCTTATCAGTTAAATATCCACATTGCTTGCAACATATGCTATAATAATGCCAGCAGGTAGACCTACACTGTTAAAAAAAATTTACGGTAAAAAACCGGCAGCTGTGGTTGCTGGAATTTTACCGTAAAAATACGGTAGCAACATTTTAGGTTTTACAGTTTAAACTTAAATTTACAGTTAAATACCGTAATTTCATTAACTGATATAATGTTAATATACCAACCTATTGAAGTACTGAAATCTGTTTTGTACCTTTGTAATACACTGATAACCACCAAATGCAGGTGGTGATGAGAAAGTCACATGATGAACCAAAGCCCATCACAAGCAGCTTTTAAATAATAACATATATAGAATGTGCACAGTGTCATTCACACAAACACCAAACACCATCATGGTAACACACATGAAACTGAAATAATGCAATAAACATTCATTTAACAACATTAGGTGTACACACAACCCTAATATACAAAACTGATAAGAAAAAACTAAGAAGAAACATAGTTATTTCAACAAAAAAAAACATCAAATTTGAAATGCAATTCAGGGAATTCTGGGAATGTCAATTTGCGGTTATTCACTGTAAATTATACGTTTTTTTTCACTTCCAAAAACGGTATACTACCGTAAAATTACGTATAAGGTCCAATACAGTTTTTCACCGTATATAGTAGGGGAATTTACCGTTAACCATTTAACAGGTTTTTACTGTAGCATTTTTACAGTCTTTTACCGTTAAATTCACGGTCATTTTTTACAGTGTACTGGAGGCGAGGATACAACTAAAATCTTAATTTTATTAATTAAAAACATGTAATGTTTAACATTTTCTTATTTAATTTAACATTGTTTTCTTAGTTAGAAATTAATCTCTACAGTTCTAAGTATGGAACCCGGTAGCTACATGTCATGCAGAAGAAGAAAAAAAAGTAAATCGTGTGCACAAAAATAATTAGTTCCCTCGTTTTACTAAATAGTGCGTAGGATATAATAATTAGTTTCTTCGGTTCATTAAATCATTCGCTCAATATAATCATTCGTTTCCTCTCTTTACTAAATAGTTCGCTCATTATAATAGCCTGATTCTTTCCCCCCTGTAAGTAAATCATATCATAATTCGTTCCCTCATTTTAAATGGTAAAATATTATAATTCGTTCCCTCGTTTTACTAAATTGTGCGTGCGCACAATATTATAGTTCGTTCGCTTATTTTAAGTAAATCACTTTAATTTAACTTAATTTAAAATAATTACTTTAACTAAATGATTAATTTAACAAAAACGTGGCCACGTTTAGTAAAACGAGGGACTGATTAATTCGTTCGTGACCATGATTTATATTTTTATTTATTAGAATGTAAAATTAGTCATTTTGTGTCCAATGTGATCCATTTTCATTTGTACTTTACCATTTAATGCTAAATTGGCGCCCGTTTTCTAGTGAGCTACAAATGCGTAGTATTTATTGTGTAGGCTATTAAAGATTTAAAAAAATATATATATATATCGGTTTGTGACTTGAGGCGATCGTTGTAGATAAAATCTTTGTGTGGTGCCTTGACTTCATTTCACTGAACTGCTGCTGCCTAAGAGTTTTTAATGCATTACAGAAACCCCAAGACATATTTCTGCTCGACGGTATCAAAGGATTTTTTTTTTTTTAATCTAAAATCAGTAGATAAAACTGTTGTTAATTAAACTTGTTAAATTAGGTCAGAATAATCAATGAAATCGAAGCCTAATATTATTAAATATAATGTATTTACCTGTATTTACCCATGTGGTTTCCAATTATTGAACCTAGCCTATACTAAAACTTTGGGCAAAACAAGAGCAAACACATTGTAATCATTATTCAACAGACTAATGGGCCAGTTGTCAATAAACAGTAAATCTTTCTTTAGGAATTAGACAGATTGCACCTTGTGATATAAAAGCAGAGGGAACGAGTTTTTTTGATATGGTAAGATTAAACGTATTTTAGTGAATAAACTAAGTACCACACAGAAACGGGGGTAAAAACAGCACGCATATGCCCACATTTTCTGAGTATTGAGAGTCACAAACTCTTCATGACCCATGAAAATATCGGCAGATTTAAAGCAAAAACTAATAAATAAAGTGCACTCACTTATGTTCTGTTAAATAATCAGGTGTACATTTTTAGATGAGCATCGACTTGATCTCAATTACGATTACGAAGGGCTTAAAATGATTAGAAATTAGTCAAGACTGAAAGGCAAGCGGTTGTTTTGTTCTCTTTCGTACGGGAAGAATCAAGTAACTGAAGTCTGATAAAGATTTTCATGATGGCAAGATGTTTTTAGGTGCATAATATGTTTAACGACAGTTGATGTGGTGACTTTTCACTTGATGAGAGGTTTAAAGCTGTTCTGTTCTTGACCAATTGGACATGTTGACAACATGAGAATGAAAATAATGAAGCACAATGCTCTGTATTTCTCAGAATACAGGAAGAACTAAAAACCACTTCCGGCGAGTTGTAAAAATATGATTTTGCCCCTTTGTGGCCAGCTGTATTTGGGTTCAATAAAATGATGATTGCAGTGCTGTACTTATTCTTTAGTATTTATTTAGATAATCTTAAGAACATCTAAGTGTACTCAGCTGTGGTATTTTGAGACACATATGAACTAAAACATGTTTTTTGTAGTAGCCTACACTTGAACCCACCTTTCATACTGTTAAATATACTCATCATCATACATAAAGACTTATGAAGTATTTAAAATATAAGAATAATGTAATAAATGTCCAAAATGTATTTATGTATTGCCCACATATTTTTATACATTAAATAATTAATTTCAAATGTATTATAACTGTTAATATTCCCTTTCTATGATATACTTAACTACATGTTAATGGTGTCTTTAAATAGTGCAAGTACACTATTACTATGTCGTTAGTAGCACTTTTTTTCCACATTAAAAATATAGCACTTTGTTGTACTGCAAAATCAAAGCACACTTTCATGTAACATACTTGTGTATTTTGGGGTAGTCTAGGCTACTTGTCATGGATGAAAACTCAAGGTCCAAATGCAAGTGCAAAAAGTTTATTAAACAACAAGCAGAGAAAATAAAGCAAGGCTGATGGTCAGATGTTGTCATGCAGATGAAAGCAGGCCCTATAGCACAGAAACTGCAACAGGCAGAACCGAACTGTCGATGAATGAGTAATCCAGAAACAGATTGACAGAAACCACACATGGCAGGACGCAAACCCAGGAGCTAGCTAAACACTGGTGAGAACAAGGGCATGCACAAACAACGATCTGACGACATGCACAGCAAAACGCGAAGCAGATATAGGTAGCAGTAATGCACTACAGGTGCAGCCGCTCTGGGGTGCGTTTCCCAAAAGCATCGTTAGCTATGGTCCTAAGTTCCATTGAACTCTATTGGTAACGATGGAACTTGTGACCATAGTTGCTTTTGGGAAACACACCCCTGATTAGCTCACCAGAACCGTGATTGCTGGGCAACACTGACAAGCAATCAGACCGACGACAACACACAGACCCCTGAACCCGTGACGCTACTTTTATATGAATGCATAATCCAGTCATGTGCTATTAGTACATTCATAGCCTAAGCACAGTGAACCTAGGGTTTTACTTGTAATTAATACATTTCTCCTGTATTTTCCATGAAAATCCATTAAAATAGAACTTAAAAATCCACTAAAATTGTATGTAAAGGGTTCATAGCACACTTTTAAGTGATGCACTTATAAAACACTTTTGTATGTTTTGTGGACTATATCTGACTATGCTTGAAATCCATTTAAGTGTTAGTTCTAATTAAGTGCATTTATATTAACTGTATTTAAGTGCCACAGTTGGGAACATTTACATTAGTTAGGGATGGGCATTTTGGGAAATTTCTCATTTCGATCATCGATAGGTTTCAAAAACGATTAATCGAGTAATCGGGGGCGGGGCTTGTGCGGGGGGCGGGGCATGGCCGTAATGGATATAATGAAAAAATCTGAAGATTGTTATGAAAATGAATGTTAAAAATAAAAATATGACATGAAAACCTGTCTATGAAAACATGAACACATGATTAGGACATGTTATATTATGATTAGGATGAAGCAATGTTATTAATAAAGAAGCATCTAAAAAGGAATAGCTGCCTGAGGTGAAGAGTGACTTTATGCCAATAAACTGAAGCTCATTCTATGACACATCCTATGATAAATCAGATAACTTAGATACATAGCAGACGTAACATTACAACTTGTATCTGCACAATAGGATGCTAAGTTATGCGCTAGACAGAGAAAGAGAGAGAGAGAGCGAGCTCCCGCCGTGATGCGTTTTCATGACAGCGCGCTGAAAGATGGGCAAGGACAGAATTTACTATAGATTTCTATAAAGTTCTCATTATAAATGTATGGCAGATTTGTGCTATATTTTCATCTACGTTATTAAGTGTAATAGTTGTAATTAAGTTTTATTTTTAAGTTATTAAGTTAAGTTTTAAGTTATAAGTTTTAAGTTAAGTTTATTAAGTTTTATTTTCCATAAATCCATAAATCTCCTGCGCGTTTTCGAAGCCATATGAATTGAATTATGCCCACAAATATGACGAAAAAAAGCACGGCTGCATTATTATAACATCAGTAATAATAATAATAATAAAAAAACATCTAAAAGCAATATAATCATTATCGGGCATTGCATTTGAGCATGAAACTAACCACTGATATGCTGCGCTTTCAGCATGTAATAAATGTTCATGTTAATTAATCAGACGTAGGCTAGCTATTACAACTTTCATCTGAAAAAAATTTGCCAATGCAGATGTGAGCTTGACCGAAAGTGTAACTCGGATTGCGCTTTAAAAACACGAAAGTACAATAAATTCACATTCTTAGACTACATTAGTGTCACTATTGTTATTTTTTTATTTATTTATTCTAATATTTCAGCAATATTTTGGATTCAATTTGCACTTTCTGATCACGTCTGTAACACTGCACTGTGCATTTCCCATTCAGCAATGTAATGGCAAGTTAGTGTTATGTAGGATTCAGTGGTCAGCGAGGTCCATGAATCAGTAGTGACAGCCACCCTCGCTGTCTTTGACAGTCTGTCCTTCAGTGAAGAAGCAGTCTTTTCATATAGAGCATCTATTCTTGCCGTGACTGTTTTGTGTGACGGAATGTCATACTCGGGCTCAATGTAATGCATGAAATCTTTAAATCCTTCTCCGTCGACGAAACTAATGGGCATCTTTCACCACCATTTCAGCGATTAGCTGTGTCATCTTCTCGGTTCTGCCTACGTTGCATTTTGGTCTTACGGCAAATGATGCAATGCTCGTCTGAGTTGCCGCTCTGTTATCGCCAGACATTTTATGTACAAATGTTAGATGATAGCGCATTGTACTTGTTGTAGATTTGTGTGACAGCTTGGCGCTGCACAGCTTGCACTGAACTGTATTTTCATCGGTCTTCTCAAAGTGAAACCAGACATCACTACGTGACTTTGAGGCCATGATTCTCTCTCTTCTCACGTCTTTTGATGCATCCTGTGGCAAGCTAACCAATCAGAGCTCAGGGCGCCGCCCAAAGTGCTGCTATAACCAATCAGGGGGAAAAAAGAAAAAAAAATGTTTCGATCATCGTTTACATGATCGATCATCGCTGTCACGGTCGAGTACTCGAGTACTCGATCACTGTTGCACATCCCTAACATTAGTACCATATTTTTAATAATCACTTTAAATTTAGAATTACTATATGAAAGTCTGCTAAGATTGAACTAATTTTTAAAGCATTCAAAGCACACTTTTAAGAAATATCTAATAAAACTGCTAAAAATCTATTTAGTGGTATTTAGCCTATACTTTTTTCAAGTGCACTGAAGTACTACTCTCACTTTTCTTCTCCCGAGGAAGACGACAACAGAGATGGATTCCAGTAAAATTGACAGACATTATCAATTTCAATCTGTCGGATTGGTCCTGTTTTTGAATGTCTACTCAATTATTAAAAAAGAACAAGAAAAAAACTTTTTTGTTTTTAATGTCACCTTTCATCCTTGTAAGACTAAAATGTAAGCTCTTTTTTTTTTTTTTGGTTTGTCTTTTACTATGTAAATATTCCAGTTTGAATAAATTGCTTTCACATTTTGACTTTGTGACAGGGTGACGTACGAGTTTGGGACTACATTTCCCACAAGTCTGTGGGGTAGCGTAACGTCTGTACATAGCCTACTATGAATAGATGCACTGTAGTGTCTGCTCTCGTCTCATTCATTCATTGAGGTTGCAAACAAGCGTGAGCTATCAGATAATTTTAATACTGACTTTCTGATGAATTCTGTCTTTTTCTTTTTTTGTACTTTCATAATATTTGAGGGAGGGGGCACAACAATACAGTTTTGCTTAGGGCACCCATTTGGCCAGCAGCGGCCCTGAGAACTATATACAAAAACAGGGGGCACCTGGGGTGGCCAATCAGATTTCAGTGGCTCTGGCCACCACCCTCTCTGCAGTTTTTATGACCTGTTGCAGTAAGTAAGCAAACTGTTGTCACGCAAATGAGAAGTTGTGGCAGCCTTCCAAATGGCTTCTCTAGGTGTGCATAGAAAACTGAGGTTAGCTCTAGGCTTGCGGCCCTGCTGGGGTTTTCCAAGACGGTGAACAACATTGATGAAAAAACAATAAGTCAGTAAATTCTCTGTCAAGGATCGCAGGAATCCATATAATATTATGTGAACACCAACCGTTTAAAAAGTCAGATTAGTACAAAACAGACAGCAGTGTCAGTTTTTAAATCAGTTGGTGAGTGTAATTTCACCTTCCTCTTGTACAAAGGCTCTGGCTCTGACAAAATAAGCCATCTTCCCAGCCGCTCGAGTCTTTCGAACGACACGATAGAAACCATCACGGGATTTAATGGTTTTACTGGTTATAATGGGACTTGCATTGGTTTTAATGGAAACTGTAATGGACCCTGTGCGTTTCTACTGGTAATTGGTCGCCTTCTGTTGGTGGCTTGTTAAAACCACTGAATCCTAATGGAATGTGTCCCAAAACACACTACAGGAAACCATGCCGTGCCTTCCTTATGCTTACAGGCTAACGTTAATCCTTCTGTATTTCTAATTTATTTGGTCCCACAGTGTTTGCTTTTCGGTTTTTTTAATTTAAACTTTGTGTAAATGATTTGTTATGCTATATTAGGCCTAAAGCAAAACAAGTTATTCTTTTTTTTGTTGATAAATAATTCGAGATGGAGAATGAATTACAAAAATGAATTACAGAACACCGGTAATAACAAAACAGATAAAAAAGAACAAATAAGAAACGCAAAACGTTTTGATGTTTTCCTGCACTTCCAGAGGTCGCTGCATAAACGACAACAGAAAACGGAGGAAAAGCTGAATAAAATGACATATGGTAGGAATAAAATAAATAGGTCCACATGAAATATGTTTCAGGTAAATAATTAACAAAAGTACAAAGAAAAAAATAATCAATTTTATGGCCGCAGCACAAATTTAAGTGCACGAGACGGTTGAAAGCTCATCTTGTTTGTTTTCTTTACTTAAGGCATAGTTTTTTCGTGTTGTATACATGAATAAAAGTACGGTTTCAAATGATGTCTCACTCCTTTCTTTACAACCAAAGATGACAGAATATTGTAGACTTTCCCGCTGTAATAAGGACAATATCCGTCATTGCAGTAGCCTTTGGCGCACACATGGGGTGCGTTTCCCAAAAGCATCGTTAGCTATGGTCCTAAGTTCCATTGAACTCTATTGGTAACGATGGAACTTGTGACCATAGTTGCTTTTGGGAAACACACCCCTGATTAGCTCACCAGAACCGTGATTGCTGGGCAACACTGACAAGCAATCAGACCGACGACAACACACAGACCCCTGAACCCGTGACGCTACTTTTATATGAATGCATAATCCAGTCATGTGCTATTAGTACATTCATAGCCTAAGCACAGTGAACCTAGGGTTTTACTTGTAATTAATACATTTCTCCTGTATTTTCCATGAAAATCCATTAAAATAGAACTTAAAAATCCACTAAAATTGTATGTAAAGGGTTCATAGCACACTTTTAAGTGATGCACTTATAAAACACTTTTGTATGTTTTGTGGACTATATCTGACTATGCTTGAAATCCATTTAAGTGTTAGTTCTAATTAAGTGCATTTATATTAACTGTATTTAAGTGCCACAGTTGGGAACATTTACATTAGTTAGGGATGGGCATTTTGGGAAATTTCTCATTTCGATCATCGAGCACAAATTTAAGTGCACGAGACGGTTGAAAGCTCATCTTGTTTGTTTTCTTTACTTAAGGCATAGTTTTTTCGTGTTGTATACATGAATAAAAGTACGGTTTCAAATGATGTCTCACTCCTTTCTTTACAACCAAAGATGACAGAATATTGTAGACTTTCCCGCTGTAATAAGGACAATATCCGTCATTGCAGTAGCCTTTGGCGCACACAATATTTAATAGCATTGCTAGATATTTATAGGCCGATATTTTTTTTATAGCGAATGTCATTATAATTGGTTTTATTTAAAAAAAATTGTAATACAATTTTTAGCTGTTCTTTTAATTTTTTTTCTTATTTGTTCTTTTTTTATCTGTTTTGTTATTACCTGTGTTCTGTAATTCATTTTTGTAATTCATTCTCTAGCTCGAATTATTGCCTTTCTCTCAATTAGCCTACTATGTAAAATAAATAGGTCCACATGAAATATGTTTCAGGTAAATAATTAACAAAAGTACAAAGAAAAAAATAATCAATTTTATGGCCGCAGCACAAATTTAAGTGCACGAGACGGTTGAAAGCTCATCTTGTTTGTTTTCTTTACTTAAGGCATAGTTTTTTCGTGTTGTATACATGAATAAAAGTACGGTTTCAAATGATGTCTCACTCCTTTCTTTACAACCAAAGATGACAGAATATTGTAGACTTTCCCGCTGTAATAAGGACAATATCCGTCATTGCAGTAGCCTTTGGCGCACACAATATTTAATAGCATTGCTAGATATTTATAGGCCGATATTTTTTTTTATAGCGAATGTCATTATAATTGGTTTTATTTAAAAAATTTGTAATACAATTTTTAGCTGTTCTTTTAATTTTTTTTCTTATTTGTTCTTTTTTATCTGTTTTGTTATTACCTGTGTTCTGTAATTCATTTTTGTAATTCATTCTCTATCTCGAATTATTGCCTTTCTCTCAATTAGCCTACTATGTAAATGCATATTTATATAGTTGTATATAATAATGCACAAATTTGTACATATTCTGTTCGATTCATACACATTAGGTATTTATTGTTAAGTCTTACTTATTTAAATGTTTTCTGTTTTCATGTCATGTGTATGCATGTACGTACCAAGAGCTCCTTAAAAAAACACAACAAATTCCTCGTGTGTTTGCGCACACCTGGCGAATAAAGCTAATTCTGATTCTGTTCTTATTTTGATCTTACCCATGCAGCAAACCTTTTTTTTTTTGGCTTTGGGGGAAAAAATGTCGCGAGCTTATTTCACAATATTAGATGGAAAGATCAGAAAGAGTCCACATACACTGGCCCACAGATTCTCCCCTCAAAACAAATCAGGACAGAAGTGGTGGAAAGTTAAAACGCCAGGTGTAAACGGGAATGTGTCTCCCTCGTCTAGTGATCCACTGAGTGATAACATTGGTTATACAAATGCTAATCAATCCCCCCCAAAAAATACACCTTTACTATAATAAAACGATGGTTGATTTTCGTAAGAGTTCAAACTTAGAGTATTTTGCTAGAGTATTCTAGCATATTAATGTGACTTGATACATTGCAAATGACAAAGGCCTCCGGTAGGATATTGTCTGTTTACACTGGTAAAGCAATCACTGGTCAAGGGAAGCCAGACACTTGAGGCAAACATCGTGGACTTCCGGAAGATCACGTGTTCTCAGTGGCGCGAGACGAGTCACCTTGTGTTGACTTGAGTTAACTCTGATACAATTGAGTAAACTGTGAGTCATATCATATGTCTTATAAACTGTACCTCGGGAGCAGGAACGGAATCCCCGTGTCTCTGTGTGTGTGTGGGTGTGTGGGTGTGCGTGTTTGTTGTATACAGCTGTAGCTTCATTGTAGGCTACTTTACAACTGTATAAGTTACCGTTTTAAAGTAGTTTTAAAAGGAGACAAATAACTAAGTTCATGCATTCCTAAGCTCCATTTAAATCGAGATGTGCCTCTGTCCTGATGCTGAGATGGTCCTCACTGCAGAACACAAGATCCAGGGGGCGAGGAGTGGATCCATATACCTAAATCTCCACTCCTAAATTTACCAATCTCCACCCATAGATGTGGATCCAACCCCGCCCCCTGGATCGGTCTGGTGGAAGCGTGAGTATATCGCTGTCTCCGGATGTGGTGTAGTAGGCTACAGTTCACGTGTGACGCAGTGCAGGCTGTCAGTATACTCCCCTGAAGCATCTTCTCCCTCCCATTCATAAATAGCGAGGACACGCGCTACAATTCATCCAGAAGGCTTCCGGAGAAGAATCATTCCGCTCTCTGCCTGCAGTTTTTGGCCAAGGATTCCCTTAAGGTATGCTTTACATTTAAAGACACTTCGACTGAGAACCGTTTATGTTATTAGCAGGTTTATAAATTAATTGTCGAAAAAAGTTTTTTTTTAAAATGATCAAATCATGCATGGGATTTATTCTAGTCAATATGTGTGAGAAGGCTACTACTGTGAACTGTCCATTCATTCAAACAGCGCGTCGCATTTGGTTTTGACACTGAGCACGATAAAGAACCGAACTACTGGATAGATGCAATACACCGTGTTGCACACACACAATATTATATCATAATCATATTGAGAACAGAGCGAGGATCTCTCGCGCCTGCGTGCTAAGAAACTCTTTAAAGGGGGCGGGACAGTTTTGAAGTTTTGCTCTTCCAGTGGCTTGTCTGAAAGACTATTTGTAATAGTTTGCATATTCCGTCCTGCCCCTCTTCCAGCGATTAATCCAATAACTCATTTGTGCTGATCTGCATGTTTTGCGAAATAAGATGATCATTTAATATTAGTGTTTCGTTTTGATTTAAAATAGTGTAAAATGTAAATGCAACAGGACTAATTGGTCTATTTATTTGTTCTGCGATATAAATGACATATGTTGCTAGTTAAAAACCTGCATATTAATGCTTTATTGTTTTATGGTAGATTATATGTTGTGTCTATGTCGGAATAATTTATTACGAATGTGTTGTTTACAGGAATTTAAGAACGTTGACTCTGTTGTAACACAATCACAGTAATAATCTGTTGGATATTTGCTTTTAATGACACTCCAGGTTCTATTAAACAATCAGAATATGAGAAGTATGTTATATTGGTAAGATACATGGTTGAAGTATTAAAAGGATAACTTATAGCCTACATCGACATATCATCAGCATGTTTGAATAAAGAGCGAAGATATCAAATTTCATAGACCGGATATCACTTTCATGTACAACACTTAAGTTCACTTTTATTATTTCAGTAGTGACAGTAGCGCCCTCTGCTGCCTAAGTAATGTAATATTTCTTTGCAATTGTCACATTTTAAAATGTACCTTTTTTTGTGAAATACGGCATATTGGTTTTCGGTACAAGTCGTTATTTGTTGAAAACATTAGGATTTTTTTGTTTGTTTGTTTTCAAAGTTATTTAGAACTGATAGATTCTATAAAAGACAAGGTTCTTTGCATTTTCACTTCTTTTAAATACCCATCAATACGCCTTTTCCTAATGTTTAAATGTTCGTTAATCACTTGTACAATAATAATATAATGCAACAATAGATTTCAAACATTTTTTTTCCAGCATTGAATTATGGACATCATCAATGTGACGTGTGGAGAGATTCAGACCTCTGTGGGTTTTCTGTATGTGATTCAGTCTGTTATACTGAATCAAACACTCAGTGGAGACTGTGAGCAGAGCTGGTATTCAGAGGTGAGTGTGTTTCTGTCCTCAAACTACACTCACACACACACACACACACACACATGATCTGATGGTGTTTCATTTGTTCAGGACGGGTGTCTGATAGCAGATCCATCAGATCCTCAAACACTGAATGATCCTGCGACGGCTGTAAAATCTGATCGTCTCGTCACGTCTCGCTGTGTGAATCTGATTCATGGGATCATCTGTGATTCTGCTGATGGAGTAATCGACTCAATCTCTCTCAACATGCATCTGTGTTCATATGTAATCCTTCATGAACATTATAAATGCTGTTCTGATGCTTCTTTCCTTCATTTCAGCTTCATGTCAGACTGGACACCGCATTCAGAGGTGAGAGAAACAGTGAAACACATCAGTGTGCATGTCCTGATTGAGATCAAACTCTGTGTTGAACTGAATCTTCTGTGAATCTTCAAGTGAATCATGATGATTGTGAATATGTTTTTCAGCGAGGAATGAAACTGCAGCGACTCCAAACTCAGGTGAGTTTCAGCTGATAAACGTCTGATTATTCACTAATAAAACACTGCAGATCTGATTCACACTCAATCCACTTTCACTCTTTTCTCTCATATTGACTCATATTCATCATCACTGTGTGTTTTTAAAGATGATCTGAATGAAGTGACTCTTCAGCACTCGGGTGCAACACTAGATTTTAACAAATGATATCAATCTGTTATTCTTTATTGTTTTTGTGTGTTCTTGCTTTATTTTATATTAATCAATCATGCTAGTAAAATACTCTGAAATATAAATAAACAAAAACAATAATGTCTTATGAGAATCACATTAAGATGATGAAACTTAAACCCCTGTGGTTTTGCTTTCTAATATCGTTCAATTACTGTTACTGATCAGCTGATTGTATATTTCATCATCTCTTGTATAGATCAGTCGCTGTGGATTTTGGCTGTTTTTATTATCGTCATCCTTCTCATCCTCACCTTGATCTGTTTCTTGTGGCGGAAAAAGAAACTCAGGTGAGACGTGAGTGTTTGATTTGTCAGAAAGACTCTAGTCACTAAATTATGATTTATATGATTGTTAGAAATGAAAATATTGTTTATGATTTGATTTCTTTCTGACATAGTCATATTTAATGATGTAATCAGCGGCCTAAGCTGTAAAATCTATCTCAATAAAGAGAAAATACTTTGAGTATAGTAGTATTTAATAATCAGTTTCAATCTGTTGTCAGATGTTTTCAGAGCATCTTTCATCTCACTGATTCAGAAAACAGGTGAGTGAATCAAAGCAAGAGAAAGAAAGACTTGAACTGAGTTTGACTGATTCACATCAACATTCACATTTCATTTGAGACTCTGTGAATCTGAATCTGCTGAATCTGTTTCTCTCAGGGATCCTGAAACTGGTGTCCAAATGAAGCTCAGATCTGATGAATCTGATTCACTGAATCAATCTGAATCTGATTCTGTCAGGGATCCTGAAACTGGTGTCCAAATGAAGCTCAGATCTGATGAATCTGATTCACTGAATCAATCTGAATCTGATTCTGTCAGGGATCCTGAAACTGGTGTCCAAATGAAGCTCAGATCTGATGAATCTGATTCACTGAATCAATCTGTGTTGAGAAGCACCATCATGAAGCATCATGACGTCCAGCACTGAGTGTTTGAGTAAATATGAAACGTGATGGGGTGATCCTGATCGTCATCTGGACATGAAGCCGTTTATATTTTCAGCCTTCAAGCAGGTCGCAAAGAATCAGAAGAATCCAGTTGATCTTGTGTTCGGATCAGCGAAACATCCCAACCCTCCTTAAGCCTCATTGTTTCAGCTCATTCACACAGTTTTAAAGTATTTATTAATGGTTTCACTGTGGGAATTTAGCTTTTAATTCATCCAGACAAGACAGTATTTCACTCATTTATTGACAATGGTTCTGTATTCTGTGTAAACACAATGCAGCTGCTGATGTAATAAAAAGAGAACCTGTGCAAAAGATGTGATTTTAAACCATTATTATTCTGAAATCTCATGAAATGGTGTAAGGTTGAGAGGTTGGGAAGGATGTTTCATGTGTTTTCAGCAGGATCTCATTTGTTGGTTCACAGATCTTCTGCTCTAAAACCCAGTGATCTGCCTGTATAGTCAGCATTGCAGAAAGGAGCTGTCTGTATAGAGTGAACAGAGCTAGTGATTACTGCGAGGTAAATAATCAGTCAAATCTGTGACAAGTCTAATGTAGTCTAGTCTAGAGAGCTAAATAGGAACGTCTAAAATAAAATATATTTTTATTGGTAGAACGGTTTTATTTCCAACGCATATAAAATGACAGACAGAGGAACACTGTGCCAGTAACTGTAATGACCCTGGTTTTACTGCAGCACATGTCTGACAATAACACCAGCATTTGATCTGTTTGCTGAGTGTCCAGCAGGTGGCGCCAAATATTCATTATTGGATTATTATTAGCGATAGAATGAATAAAGTTGACCAAACTGGTAATTTTCTTTGCTTGTGTCTGCTGTTCTTCTGCTTTATTACGTGTTTCTCGTGTTCAGTGAGCTGTGGCTGTAAACAGTTTATTCTTAGTTCTTTTATATCCGTTCAGTTCAGCTGAATGTTTCTCATGCTGTGAGTTTATTTAACTGCTGCAAAGTCTTGCTCAGCTGCAAACAGCAAGGCAATATTAACAATGAAGTTTGTCAGGAAAGAAGGCGCAGGAGTCACTCGCTTCCTGTCACGTGATGATGACGTCACTGCAAGCGCAGAGGTTAAATCACTTGAAATCGAAAGTGAAAGTAAAGCTGAACAGCAGCTCGACGCCTGGTGAGACTATATTCCCTGCACATCTGTGTTATACGCACATGTGTTTCTTATTAGATATTATAAATCATTATAAATATTGAGATTATGTTTTGAATGCATTTTTTCTAGAAACCATCTTCATGGGCTCATTGTGATCAGTTTCAGTAAAGATGGCGACGAGACCTCAAACACTTCCTGGTAAGAAGAAACTATGTTACACCGTTTAAGTGATAAGAAACAATTTAGTTAGTTTAGATAGTCTTAGTGTTAATTAATTAAAATTGAAATAATGCTCTTAAAGTCTAATTTGGTTCCTCTGAATATTATTATAAACGATTCAGTCCTATTACAATGAGCTGAGAAATTAGTTATATTTTTACTGACGGATGTTAAGAGACATTTTAGTCCTGTTTATTGTGCTCTTTAATTTGTGGAATGACCCTTGACTTTGGTTTCACATTAATACCACATATTTCCTGATTCTTTCAGAGATGTCAGCGATCAGCTCCAGTCCAGATGATCCAGTGATCCGGATTCTCCTGATGGGCAGAAACGCTTCTGGGAAAACCTCATCAGGGATCACTTTACTGGGAGAAAATGGATTTATAATGAGTCTGAAGTTTGTGAGGAGAAAATGTAGGTTGATGACAAATAGGTGAACATGACTGACTCTTCAAAATGTGCATAATATAGGCCTACTCGTCTTCGGGACCGAAGAAGAAGAAGAAACTTAGAAGTGCACCTCCCACTTTGAAAAGCCTGCTGATCTCCAACGGGATTGAGTGGCGGAGGAACAGCAAATCACACGAGTGAACTGGACCGGAATATTCAAACTCATGGTCTTGTAGCAGAGGCTGCCGCCGGGCGCATGCGCGTGAAGTCAAATAATTAAAGAGAAAAAATTACAATGTTTTTAAGAGGTATGCTATGTTTACTTTAATAGCCTAAAAATATGGAGTGTGTGGATGCATTAGGTGCGAGAGCGCGTTTTAACCTGATGATCATAACTTGATTCGTAGAGCGCTAGTCGTCCCATATTTCTCTTCTCGGGTAAAGCGACATTCTTCCTTCATACAGCACATGCAACAGAAGAGGGAGGAACTCAAGCACAGAACGCAAAACGATGGCTGCCCGTACAGTTTGAATGCTGATAATTTAAGCGAAAGGTGTTTAAATCCCAAAGAAGCATTATGTGTGCTTATTTTTATTTAAGAACCCAAGAACATAACTTAAGTTGATTTGTGCAGCGCTATATGACCCCTGTCAGATATCTATAGGGTCCAAAAAAAAATGCACTCATGCCATTTTTCTAACAATACAGGCAGAAAGGAGCCGGAGAGTCAGGCTTAAAACGCCCGCAAGATGCAGTGCTGCGCATGCGCGACATTATCTGGGTTGTTTGCAAGAACAGCGTCAGATATTGCCTAACTTTATACAAGTTATAGTTTCTATATCACTGGGTATAGCCTATGACTTCCAATCATATTTATTTAGTCTATATTGGTACATAAACTCAAATACAAAGAAATAAGTTACAATAAAATAGGCTATAAACTCAATAATTTGACAATACAAAAAGGAGCCAAAATGGCCAAAAAGCCAACATGGAGTCAGCAGAAGCTATTGTTTATTTAACCTTCTGTCACCTTCATGTTCATTCAGTCTGTGATGAAATGTTTATTTATGCACCATCTCAACAGAAAGTGGACATTCAACAGTATCTTATCAAAGGCTGCTTAAAAAAAAAAAACTAGAAGAAGAAGAATGAAGGGAATCCTCTTAAATGCAGAATATTCTTTGAAATGCTTACAGACTTCCATATATGCACTTTTAGAAATATATCAGCAAATGGTAAATTATAGAAGATGATCCTCTGAACATTTTCACGGTGTTAAATGACATTTTCCAGAAATGTTTAATGTTTATTCCAAGAAAACACTTGTCATGCAATAATATATTGCAGTAATTTGTTCTGTGATTATAGTTTTTTATGTTTTTACATTATGTAGCCTAATGTTTTTACAAATAGAATGTCAAAACATTGCTAAATGTGGCCGAATTATAAAAGCCAGAAGAAATGAAGAGCTTGATTTGGAGCCGATAGAGCCTGTTTTTAATTTCTGGAGATGAAACCAAACGATCCGCCTTTCAAAAAGAGGGTCGGAATTTCCATCTTCGTCTGTGTAAAAACATAATAAGCGCTTGCTCTCATTGGTCAAATCCACCTCGCGTTCATGTTTGGCCCCTCCTTCCCCCTGCGCCTATACGCTTCACTTGAGCTGCTGGAGCAAACGCTTTTCTAATCTAGTTCAAGAGGAATTTCATTCAGCTTTTGCTCCACTCACACAAGCAAAGCATCCGCTAAAGGTATGAACTATATTTACTATAAGCTGCATGTTTAAATACAGTTTGACAGTGAACCGCTTTTATAGCCTCACATGTTTTTTTTTATGTGGTCAAAACTGTTAACAGTTCGTAGGAATCTTTTCTGCAGGAAAAGAAGGGCATGTTCAAATGTAAATCGTTTATTATGATTATGAGTGACTCTCTTGATTTCATCCATAGAGCAAAATTGCTTTTTTACATCACGAACGTGTGGACACAGTGTACATTAAATGAGAAATACATAAACAATAGTTTTACGCGACAGTTTCTGGTTGTATTAAATTAGGTTTGTCCAACCTTGGCACGCGCAGAGTTGAACTTTCCGAGGGGATGCACTTTTTCCAGTTTCGCTTTAGCCTATAGCAGATGACAGATGACTTCACCTTTTGTTGTTCTGTGTCTGAAAGAAGTTACCGCTATCAGCTAACGTGATTAGGTCAGTGATCCTCAGCATTTCACACAAACAGACCACGCTACCCACGGCATGAGCGCGCGCACACAAACACAGAACTGCACGCGCTTCATCGGCCCGCGCTATAAACTGACGGGACAGACAGTGATTAACATTATTCTTTTGTCTCTATACATAAAGACACATTTGCATAGATGGGCGAACATAATCTCCTGATTTTGTAAATGTGGCCAATTACATTTGCTTTAGGCACCCACTTGTCACTGTGCATGAAGATGAAGTGCTGTGCTTTGGGCAAAGGAAATGTTCATTGTGAGAGTGAGTCTCTGTGTTTGCTGGTTTCACACACAGTATCTTCTCTGTTGTCCAATTAAATACGATTCAAATTTGAAATAGCTTTTTAAAGATTTGGCGAGTACTGGTCTATTCACTGTTATTACAATGGCGCCCTCTGCTGCACTCTGTTACTTACAAATATCTATATGTAATTGTTGCATTTTATAATAAGCCTATCGTTTTGCTGAAATATTATATTTTTGTGTGAAGAACAGAGTGGAATTTAAGTCATTTGTTTTCCATGCTTTTGTGATGAGAAATCCTAGAATATGTTTTTCTGCTTAAAATGCACGTCAGTACACTTTTCCCACGGACATGTAAATGTTTGTTAAGGTGTAAAATGTTTATTAAACATGTAAATGTTTGTTATTGGAAACCACTTAACATGCAGTAATTTCTTATGTGATTTAAAATGATTTTCCAGTTTTTTTCAGATTGAAAGATGTACATCATCAATGTGTCGTGTGCAGAGATTCTCCATCCAGTGGGGTTTGTGTATGTGATTCTGCCTGTTTTACTGAATCACACCAATAATCCTGAGTGTGAGCAGAGCTGGTATCTACAGGTGAGTGTGTTTCTGTCCTCTAACTACACCATTACGCACACACACACACACAAACACACAATCTGATTCATTTGTTCAGGACGGGTGTCTTATAGCAGATCCATCAGATCCTCAAACACTGATTAATCCTGCGACGGCTGTATCATCGGATCATCTCGTAACGTCTCACTGTGTGAATCTGAATCATGAGATCCGCTGTGATTCTGCTGCTAGAGTAAATCAGCTCAATCTCTATATCTCTATATTTAATCCTTCATGACCAATATAAATTATGCTGTAATGCTTCTTTCCTTCATTTCAGTCTCATTTCAGTCGTGTGACCGCATTTCAGAACCTTCACCGTCTCTGTTCCTCTGATCCGCAAACCTCCATACCATCTGCTGAAGACATCTGAACCAAACCACAACCTTAAAAACCAAGGCACTTACCACAAACAATTATTCTTTTCTGTGTTTTATTTCTGCTCTGACTTGTTTCTTGATCTAGCTTTGAAATTAACCTGTCAATTAGGATAAAAGTGTCTGATAAATTAGTAAATGTAAATGAAAACGGTTAATTTTTAATGTTGTTTATTCACTGTATGTTTCTGGGGTATGGGGTAATAAAATGTACTTTAAATTACTTGATTTCAGATTTGAAATCTGTTCCTTACATTTTTATTAAACTCTTGCTATTTTTAAACTATATGTGCATATTAGTTTTGATTTTAAATGACAGTTCACCCAAAAAGGATCATTCTGCCCTCATTTATTCATCCTCATGTGGTTCAACATGTACAATTTACTTTCTTGTATGAAAGCTACGACTTGTTATAAAATTTTAGCCAGGAAAGGAAGATTTGATATAGGTGGATATTTATTTAAATTATACAAATCCATGTTGTGCTTCTTGAGTACTGGGGTAACAGCAGCAAACAACCCAGTAGGAAGGGCATCAGGTACACAAGTAGTTGAAACAACTGTAACAAGTGAGGCAAAATCAGGCTGTACAAAATTTAAACGAAACACTCTGCACACTAGCATGAGAACTATCAGGACATTTTTCCCAGTCGTCTCAAAGGTTCCAGTTGAGTGGGTACAACAGTTAGCGAAAGCTGATTACAGTTTCTTAAGTTTTAAATATGGATATTTTTCTTACACGAACGCATTGCTTCTAATCAGAAGGCATTTATTAATCCCCGGAGCTGTGTGGAACACTTTTTATGATGGATTTATTATCTTCATTTTGCTTCAAAATCTAAAGCCCCATTCACTACCATTATAAAGCTTGGAAGGACATTTTAATATAACTCCGACTGGATTCGACTGAAAGAAGAAAGTCATATACACCTAGGATGGCTTGCGGGTGAGTAAATTATGGGATACTTTTCTTTTTTCAGGCGAACTATTCCTTTAAACTCAAGACAATTGGATGGGTGTCTGTTATTTACTGTTTTTGGCTATTTCAAGTAGAAATGAGCAGAAATCTCTTACAACTAGCCCATGCTGTGTTTCAATCCTTTCATAATGAACATTTTTAATTTTTTTTCACAAATATTCCACAGTTTGAGTATTTCACTTTCATTTTTGGAATTAATTATTCAATTTAATTAATTAATTAATGGCTTGAATGATTTTTGAAATGAAATTTGCATCAATTATCTTTGTCATTTCTTAGGCCCTGTCCACACGAACGCGGTTTTTTTCAAAACCACAGGTTTTTCTACGCGGTTAGGCCGTTCGTCCACACGCAAACGCAACACCAGGTCACTGAAACCGAACATTTTTGAAAACACCTGCCAGGGTAAAGATTTGAGCCTACACTGTTATCTCCGCCTACTGGAAACTTTTTCAGGCTTCTGATTGGCCAACATGGCTTTATGGTTGAGATTATATCGCCACCTGTTGGCTTGGCATCAGTAGCGGCTCCTGACCGTAAATTCAGGTGGGGCAGATTCTGGGTCGTAGCACTAATATATGAAAAATATTTTTAAAACTTTATATTCTAATCTCTGAACACATGCGGACAACATTTTGGCAGAGATGTCCTTGCGTTATCCTGGCTGTGGGTGGCGCGTTAATGTTGATTGACAGGCTCGGAGAACACGCATAAAATACTGTATTATAATTGCCTTAATATAGCGTTTATCACCTCCAAATGTTGATTTAGAATGTTACAAGTTGTGGAGCAATTCGGGTGAGGAAAGGCGATCATATGTCTATTCTCAGAATAATAATAAAACAAACACAATATAACCATATAAAGGCCATTCTTGTGAGCACATTTAAACTAAAGGATTTATGCTTTGTTAATTTGATCCACTACTCCACATAGAAAAAAAAAAAAACAGACATGCCAACTGACCTGTTGCAGACACATAACTGAAGCGGATTGATATCGTCTTGGTGGAGCGCGAGGTTCACGTAAGGTAACGTGAAAATAAGCGGGGCAGTCTCAAATCTGCCCCTATGGCTCTTAATTAGAGCGCGCTGCAGTTCCCCTTTTCACCACAGATTTACGTTGTAAAAAAAAGTGGGGCGCTGTTGAGCTCGGGAGGTCTCAGGCACCGTCTGCTCCGCTTAGTATCATGTATGCCTACTAAAGCCATGCGCGGGATTTTAATATATACTGCTTACTTTACGACTTAAAATAGTCTAGAAAATCTGAAAAATATTTGCTGCAGAATGCTTAACACGTTTACAATTTATTGTTGTTTCAGTTTGTATTGAGGTCTATACAATAGGACCCATATAGACGAGCCGCGCCTGTTTGGCATGCTCTTGACAGCAGGCGTTTGCGTTTTCACGTGGACGGAGATTTTTTTTATAACGGAAGAAGAAAAAACTCCGTTTATAAAAATACCCGTGTACGTGTGGACATGGTCTTAATCTCCCGAATTCAGCTCTAACGAAATCCGGCTACAAGTTTAAACCGAAAGTATAGGCTACTACAAAATACCTTTTGCCCTATGTTGACATTAGCCACGTCCTCATCATCTGACCGCTCCTTCCTCTGTTGTCTGCTTTAGTGATGGGAAGTTCGGATCATTTTACCGACTCGGACCTTTGAGTCTCGTTCAGCAAAATGAACAAATCTTTTTTCGAGTCATTTCGTTCATTTTAGCAAAATATAAAATGTTACGTGTTACTTCCCTAACACGTCTACTACTTACGCAAACGTTGATCACACTACAAACAATACAAAACTGCTATAAGAAACAGAAAAGTTTAATTAACTGTTTACCTGGGTCTTCTTCGAGAGATGAACTAATCAATTCTCTTTCCGGCTCAGACTGCATTGGTTAAAGGGGTCATATGATGCAATTTCATTTTTTCCTTTCTCTTTGGAGTGTTACAAGCTCTTGGTGCATAAAGAAGATCTGTCAAGTTGCAAAGACTAAAGTCTCAAATCCAAAGAGATATTCTTTATAAAAGTTAAAGGTTAGCCACACCTACCTTAAATGGCTCGTTCGAACATGCCCCCACATATCTACCTCACTATGTGGGAAGAGTTGCATAATGCCGCCCAAATGTTCACGCAAAGAAAGAAGGCGTAACTTTTATTCATGAAGGCGCTGTGTTTCGTTGTGAAAGCGAAACTACTTTGTTTGGCCTTCCAAAAGAGGACGATATCTGCTTCGTCAAGCCTGGAGCTGATCCGTGCTGGTTGCTGAGGAAAAACATAAACTTTGCGCTGTCAATCGCCGGATTGGCTTTCACCGTGGACGAAGCAGAGTCCAGCCCGGGGTCGTTCCCGTGTCACATTAAAGAGTCGTTCAAAATGAACGAATTGTTCAAGAACGACCCGTCAGCGCCTCACACTCCATCCCAGTAGGTGGCGGAATATGCACCAAAAGCTGGTTTGCCAACCGCCATTAAACATCATAAGAAGAAGAAGAAGAAGAACGACCCGTCTGCTTCCTGTTTCACAAAGCTGACTCAGTCTAAAACCAGCTGGTTTCTGACGAAAACGCTTAAGCTTTTATCAAGTATTTTGGACAAGGATTCGCTTAAGGTATGAAATATGTTTCATATGTATGTTTTTGTTTGTCTTGTTTTCCACAGTCTGAATGTTTCACGTTTATATTTCGATCTTTGGCTTGTAATGAAGTTTGGGTCAGTGTTCTTTGTAAGATTGTTGATCGTCTGAGTTCAGCTGGAAAAGAAATACTTTGACAAAAACCTCTTTAAAACGAAATAAGTCTTTCACATTCACATGATTGCGAGTTAAAATTATATCTCTTCTGCCTTGTCACTTCTGTTTTTCTATCTCCGAACACTCCACTGTTGTGCTCTTATAAAAGGACATGGAGGACAACAACACATATATATATATATTCTGGCTTAGCCTACGGTGTATTTTGACTCACTGCCAGAATTTGACTGCCCTATGAGGATAAACATTATTTGTTGAATTTGTAAGAACATAATGATTTGTTTTGTATTTTTTTTATATTTAATTTAAAAAGACGAATAAAATAAAAAAAATCCCACTCTATTTGCTCTGCAGAGCTTTTTGTAAGTGATATTTTCCGCCCAAGTTGCACCTAGAACGTTCAAGAAAGCGTTAAGAAAACTGATCAGAGGCTTCAACAGTGTATGGTCTTTGACTATATTAGAAGCTACATTACCTTTACAATTACATTTACTTCATTGTGACTTACACTCCGTAGGCCTATGTGCAGTTAATATTATGTAGACGTGACTTATTTGCATTTTTTGCAGATATATTTTGTAAAATATGTAGGACAGTAATTGCAATAGGCTGTTATGTGGACTGCATATAGAACAAGGTGTGGGTATGTTGGCATGGATGCCAGAGAGTAATTTGTATGTGTGTACTAATATGTGTGCAGGCGTATGTGCATGAACTTGCCGAGAGAGAGAAATTCTGCACCACAAATCCCACGGCTGTGTACACTGAAAAAAAAAGAGATTAATTAAATTTATTCATTTTAATTAATTTTAAGGTAAGTGATTGCAATCAATTTATTTGGGCTATATTTAAATAAACAAATTTAGCTGAAAGTCAACTAAATTAGTTTATTTAAATGTAGCTAAAATAAATTGATTGCAACCACTCACCTTAAAAAAAAAATAGTGTATACATTTTTTTCAGTGTAGGAGCTTTGCTGGCATCTAATGGAAAACGTTTGAGATTTTTTTTGAGCACAATACCCAATGAAAGCTCATTTTTTGAGGTATCATCAACCTCAAAAACACAATTTGTTTAGATTTATGATTTTAGATTTTATGCTTTTCTAGCAGTTTTTAAGTTCAAGGTGTTTTCCCCCCATAATGCAATTACATTTACGTAATTGTGACACTCAGTAAGCCTATGTGAAGTTCATATTATATACGTGCCTAATTTGCATTTTTGCAGATATATTTTGTAAAATATGTACAGTAGGTTATGTGAGATACAGGCTGTTATGTGGACTGCATGTAGAACAAGGTGTGGGTTTTGGCCCCCCACTTTTTTGTTTCATTTTTTAAATTTTTTTTTCAACAATAATCTGCCAAAGGTCTTCTTTAAAATGAGTCCAAACTTAAGTTTGTGCTCTAAAGCTATATTTATTTATTTATTATGACAGTTTAACTCTAAGGACCTCAGATAACTTTAATTTTAAAATTATGCAGGGTTAAATTAATGTAGTTAATATGTCTGTGGATGGCATAAAGTTCATGTGGAGCCAAAAATATAACACGGCATATAGCTAAAGTTTTTTATTCAGTTATGTTACAGGGCAGAGGAGTAGCAAACTTTTCAGAAGTGAGGGGGACAGAAATGTCAAATGTAATAATAATAATAATAATTATTATTATTATTATGTATGTATAATTGACAAAAAAATACCACTATATACCACTAAATATGGACAATAACCAATAAATTGTCTTCTATAATATTTTTTATATATATTTGTACTAATGACAATTTTATGGTTATGATTGTATAATCAGTATACTACAAACACTTTTTCCATTTTTATCACAGAATAAGGCAGAAAATATATTTTATAGCTTCTGTAACCAGCTTCTGTAATTAATGCGTAATTTCTATTAGTGCAATACAATCCCATGTGCAATCACAAAAACAAGAGATTTCCAGTGGGACAGTATTATTTCAGCAGTATTAATTCACCTGCCAAAATTATACTGCCATATACAAGAGACATTTCTGGCTGTAAAGTGTGATGAGAAGATTATGACTTCAAAGGGAGAAATCTCTTATGGTCACCAAAGCTACCTTGATTTGATAAACAGATATTTACAAAATATTCAATATTGTAAATTATCATTACAATACAAAATAAATATTTTGTATGTGTCTTTACTGTCATTTATAATCAATTCAGTGGATCACCTATATTTTAATGTATGTATTTTTTTTAACGTATGTATTGCATTTCACAAGAAATACAACATTTCTTGTCAGCAATTAAATGTTACTTTAAGTAAATAAATGATTTGCTGACAATTGCCAAAGACCCATTACTCAAGTTTTAAAACTGACATTTCTTCACTGTGCTTGGTTATTTTACTTATTTTGCATGTACAGTGGGGAAAATAATTATTTGATCCCCTGCTGATTTGGTAAATTTGCCCACAGAAAAAAAAGAAGGGTTTATCAGTTTTATGGTAGGTTTATTTGAACTGATAGAGACAGAATATCAAACAAAAAATCCAGAAAAAAGACAAATGTTAAAAAAGATTTACATTTCAGTGAGTGAAATAAGTATTTGATCCCCTACCAACCAGCAAGAATTCTGGCTCCCACAGACTGGTTATGTGTCCATGTGGAACACAGATTAGTCCTGTTACTCCTATTGTCAGCTCGTTAGGTGTCTAAGACATCTGTCCACACAATCTGTATCTTCCATTACAACCTCTCCCACCACCATGGGCACGACCAAAGAGCTGTCAAAGCATGTCAGAGACACGATTGTAGATCAGCACAAGGCTGGAATGGGCTACAAGACCATCAGCAAGAAGCTTGGTGAGAAGGAGACAACTGTTGGTGCGATTATTCGGAAATGAAAGAAATACAAAACAACCATCAATCGCCCTCGATCTGGAGCTCCGTGCAAGATCTCTCCTCATGGGGTAATGATGATCATAAGAAAGGTGAGGGATCAGCCCCGAACTACATGGGAGGAGCTTGTTAATGATCTTAAGGCAGTTGGGACCACAGTCACCAAGCAAAACATTGGTAACACACTACGCCGCAATGAACTGAAATCCTGCAGCGCCCGCAAGATCCCACTGCTTAAGAAGGCACATGTACAGGCCTGTTTAAAGTTTGCCAAAGAACATCTAAATGATTCAGAGAAGGCTTGGGAGAAAGTGCTGTGGTCAGATGAGACCAAAATTGAGCTCTTTGGCATTAACTCGACTAGCCGTGTTTGGAGTGAGAGAAATGCTGACTATGAACCCAAGAACACCATCCCTACACTCAAGCACGGAGCTGGAAACATTATGCTTTGTGGCTGTTTTTCTGCTATGGGTACAGGACGACTTCACCGCACTGAGGGGCAAATGGACGGGGCCATGTACTGTAAAACCTTGGACGAGAACCTCCTTCCCTCAGCCAGAACACTGAAGATGGGTCATGGATG
>NW_015657965.1:0-232 GCF_001515625.1 Sinocyclocheilus rhinocerous | reverse complement strand
AGCATGACAATGACCCGACACATACCGCCAAGGCAACAAAGGAGTGGCTCAAGAAGAAGCACATTAAGGTCATGGAGTGGCCTAGCCAGTCTCCAGACCTCAATCCTATAGAAAATCTGTGGAGGGAGCTGAAACTTCCAGTTTCCAAGAGACAGCCAAGAAACCTTAAAGATTTAGAGAGGATCTGCACTCTCAGGAAAAAAAAGGTACAAAAGTTGTCACTGGGGCGGTA
>NW_015657964.1:317-1037 GCF_001515625.1 Sinocyclocheilus rhinocerous | reverse complement strand
CTGCTGCATCTGAAGCACACGCGGATGTTATAAAACCACAAATAGAAGACTGAAAGCAAGCGATGCACACATGCTTATCAGTGTACATTATTGCGTGTCGGTGGTAAGTGATTTTGTGCTTGAAGTCCACCTGCAAATTCATATGCACATGCTTTTCTGTGACTATGTGGTCATCTCCGTGCCAATGCCGAACCTAATTCTTAAAGGGGTGGTTGATTGCGATTTTTTATTTAGCATGTTCACTCCTACTGTTAAAGGGGTGGTTGATTGTGATTTCACTTTTTTAATGTTAGTGTGTAATGTTGCTGTTTGATCATAAACAATATCTGCAAAGTTACGAAGAAGAAATTTCAATGCAAATGGAGATATCGTCTTTTACAATTCTGGCAGTTTAATGCCTACAAACACGACTGGTAAGGGACTACAACGAGTTACTTCCCGGGTCCGTTACGTCAAGAACCCAGAATTGTACATAAACCCCGCCTCCGGGAACACGCAACAAAGGGGGCAAGGCCATGCTGGGCTGCTTTAGAGAAGAGGAAGAGAAAACTAGGGGTGCAGGTAAAAATCTATTCATATATGAATCGCGATTCTGTCTTCTAACGATTCTAATGGATTCACAAGTTTCAAAACCAATGTTCTAAAGCAGCAGTTCTTAATGCTGTTCCTCACGTCCCCTGCTCTGCACACGCTCTGCATCTCACTCTCTCTCTCTCTCTC
>NW_015657964.1:0-234 GCF_001515625.1 Sinocyclocheilus rhinocerous | reverse complement strand
CATTAAACATGGACGAGCGTGCAGTTGCCGTACTATATTAAAGCTTTAATCAGGATAAAACCGTATATTAAAAGCTAACATAAGCAGTAGCATTTACAAATAACAGCGTATCTAAAAGTATGAGACAACAACAAACAAAAAACATAAGCCTACCATTAAAAGCCGTGCTTGCACAGGTTTTGCACGATGCTCTTCACTAATATCCTCTGCTTCTCAATCGGGCTCAAACTGATA
>NW_015657963.1:0-506 GCF_001515625.1 Sinocyclocheilus rhinocerous | reverse complement strand
ACTCTGAGCTTTAATTTGATGGTATTCTCATCACAATTGGATTAATGAATTACAGCTCTTCAATACGTACATCCCGCCTTTTTCAAGGGACAGAAGTAATTGGACAGTTGACTCAAAAGCCTTTTCATGGACAGATGTGGGCTATTCCTTCGTTATTTCTAAATGAATTAAGCAGGTAAAATGTCTGGAGTTGATTCTAAGTGTGCCATTTGCATTTGGAAGCTATTGCTGTGAACCACATCATGCGGTCAAAGGATCTCTTCATGCAGGTGAAACAGACAATTGTTAGGTTTCAAAATCAAAACAAATCCATCAGAGAGATAGCAGGAACATTAGGAGTGGCCAAATCAACAGTTTGGTACATTCTGAGAAAAAAAGACCGCACTGGTGAGCTCAGCAACATAAAAAGGCCTGGACGTCCACGGAGGACAACAGTGGTGGATGATCAGAGGATCTCTCCTTGGTAAAGAAAAACCATTTCACAACATCCAGCCAAGAGAAGAACA
>NW_015657962.1:168708-176817 GCF_001515625.1 Sinocyclocheilus rhinocerous | reverse complement strand
ATAAACACACAAGAAATAATGAAATAATATTATTATGAAGGATATTGTAGATCGGCATCCACTCCATCCACTCCTTCAGTCCCCCGTTTTAGACCGGTGTGGGGTCCAATACCCCACATCTGGTCTATCAAGTTGAGGTCACTACGGAAGGTGGAGTGGTGACGCATGCTCCCCTGACGGGTCACAATTGTCGCTTCACCCCATCATGGACATGCTGGACACTAAAGATCCAGTCCCCATGGCAGGGGCTCTCCCAACCCTTCCACTCACAACAGGGCGTTGACGTCATCCTTGATCAACTGATGATGAAGCCTGGTTGTCAGCTTCAGCAGTCGCATCTCCTCCTCCAAAGGATTTCACGTTCTCTGACGCTGCAACAAAATCGTTCCAAGCTTCTTCCACAAATTCTTCTACGGAATCTGTCACATCTGTAAAGATTGCTCCTACCGTAAATGCAAACATCCAAGCTAACGCTAAAGCAGAGGGTTCTTGAGGATCTGATAGAAACGGTGATCCCGTAGATCTAAACCACAAAAAATTCAGATACTCATATCCTGAAAAAACATCTGTAGTTTTAACCAAAAATCATTAATGTATTTCTCGTTAGCTTGCTGTGGTTTCAATTGAGGATAATACTCAGTAGCATTAGCGTTACAATACTCCAGTTCAGAACAATCACTCGGTTTACACTTATCAGAGGGGTACCAATCAGGACCAATAGTATGAACTATCTTATAGTACAGACAATGACCTGAGCTAGACTTATAATGCAAATCTCTTAGCTCTTGAACTGAGGGGATGGACCTTAAAAACTGACGAAATTGTTTTTCCCTATCAAACCATTCGTCTCCCATAGCAACATCAGATATCTGTGTCCACATGTAAACTTGATGAGGCTGGAAATCTTTACACACTAAATCATAAATCGTCAGGGGTACTCGCATTGTAGTTTTCCTACTAGCAATAATCTTTAAACACAAGTGAAACACATTCAAATGCATCCATGCAGTGACATTATAGACCATCGAGGTGGGGCTATAACACTTACTTTCAAGATGGTCATGTAGTTGTTCCATTCTAATAATGGATTTGTTAGCCAGGAGAACGGCGATGTCATACTGAAACAAAACATCTACAAAATTTGCCCAAAGGCATGTGGCACATATTTCTCAACTCCTATGATTATACTTCTTCAATGGCTGAAACAATTCTTCCATCAGTCTGCAGCCTCTCGCAACCCCTGCAAGCACAATCAAATATCTTTTCCTTTTAAGGACTAAACAGGAACTGAATATCCTACAGAACACGTAGTGCATTGTTGGCCTTCATGACCTTAGACACAAATGTCTTTACCTGTCTTATACAACTATAGTGACTTTTGGTTAATTTGGTCATATCAGAAAATGAACTCATTACTAGAAAAATACTTATTTATTCCCTGGAAGCTCGGCTAAATGAATCAACACAACAAATTCCTGAAATGGGTCAGACCCTCAGTCACCTCACAGATACCAAATACAGACATTGTCTATAACCTGAATACTAGGATAAATACACTAGTTTTACAAAAACTACTATTTCCAAACCATTATACTGCAAGAAGAGGGATTGTAAATCCACTCATTCATTCCCCCATTAGAAACCATGTTGGGCTTCAAAACAAAATGTTAGTCTAACTTAAAATAAACCATAAATAAGTAAGACCCAGATGAAGCCATCTTTAAAAATAGAAATAAAAGGAATCATAATCATTATTTCCTTGAAAACCTAGAACAGTTCCTAGTTTATTACTTAATAGCCCTTTTATTAAGTTTTACTTTTACCACGCATCCATTTGCAGTCATCATAGTCCACATGCTATTTAAATATAAATGAGCTTAAACCTAATCTTGTCAATGTTAAGAACATTTGGTCGAAATGGCATTATAAGTATCAAAGTGTATAACTTAGAACTTACTTGTTCACTTATTGTAATGCATGTATTTTTATATCATGACATTACTGTTAATCATACTCAATACCTTATTATTATTTTTTATGCAAATCTTCTCAATTATCATACCATATTACTGTACTTACTAAATTAACAGCACATTCAGAAGCAAATCCTCAGGACCTCATGTAAAGTCAATTTAGTTCTCACTGTTTTGTCAGTTAGAAATGCTTACAGGTCAGCTACCTGATCAACGTCTAAATAAAACCTTCATTCATATTTGTCATTTGGCAGTGATACTTATTTAATCCAAATTGTTATAAACCAAACAAGAGCATACAGATTTCCCAATCCTATCACCAAATAAACAATACTATTGCTTAGTTCTAAACTGCCAAATATTCATTAAAGAGACATCCTCAGTTTCTGTAAATCTGTTTTGAAACAGTATACATTATCAAAAAGCCCTGTCAGTGTACACAATAATGATATTCATTTACTTTGACTTGTGACAGGTGTTCATAAACAGCTCCATAGATCCTATTACAATTTTGTTGTTTTAAACATTAACTTCAGCTGCCATGTTTCATTTAATTAAAACCTCTTATTACTGTATTCCTCCATCAACTGGTTAGTCAAGTCAAGTCAAGTCACCTTTATTTATATACCGCTTTTAACAATACAGATTGTGTCAAAGTAACTGAACAGCATTAATTAGGAAAATAGTGTGTCAATAATGCAAAATGACAATAGTAAACACAAATTTTTCAGTTAAAGGCAGTTCATCATTGAATTCAGTGATGTCATCATCCAGCTCAGTTCAGTTTAAATAGTATCTGTGCAATCAAGGCGACGATATCGCTGGAAATGAAGTGTCCCCAACTAAGCAAGCCAGAGGCGACAGCGGCAAGGAACCAAAACTCCATCGGTGACAGAATGGAGAAAAAAACCTTGGGAGAAACCAGGCTCAGTCAGGGGCCAGTTCTCCTCTGGCCAGATGAAAACCAGCAGTTCAATTCCAGGCTGCAGCAAAGTCACATTGTGCAGAAGACTCATCTGGTTCCTGTGGTCTTGTCCCGGTGGTCGTCTGAGACAAGGTCTTTACAGGGGAATAACATCTGCATCTGGTGTTCATCTAGTTGTCCTGGTCTCCGCTGTCTTTCAGGGCTGTAGAGGTCATCTCTAGGTGCTGATCCACCATCTGATCTGAATATGTACTGGATCCGGGTGACTGCAGTGACCATCTGATCTGGATACAGACTGGATCTGGTGGCAACGGTGACCTCGGAATAAGAGAGAAACAGACTAATATTAGCGTAGATGCCATTCTTCTAACGATGTAGCAAGTACATCGGGTGTTATGAAAAAAGTTCCCGGTTCCGGTTGACCTAATTAATGCAGCCTAAAAATCCTTTAACGGATTTGAATATTAGAAGCGTATTAGTGTGTTATGTGTAAGCCAGGTTAAAGAGATGGGTCTTTAATCTAGATTTAAACTGACAGAGTGTGTCTGCCTCCCGAACAATGTTAGGTAGGTTATTCCAGAGTTTGGGCGCTAAATAGGAAAAGGATCTGCCGCCCGCAGTTGATTTTGATATTCTAGGTATTATCAAATGGCCAGAGTTTTGAGAACGCAGCGGACGTGGAGGACTATAATGTAACAAGAGCTCGTTCAAATACTGAGGTGCTAAACCATTCAGGGCTTTATAAGTAATTAGCAAGATTTTAAAATCTATACAATGTTTAATAGGGAGCCAGTGCAGTGTTGACAGAACCGGGCTAATATGGTCATACTTCCTGGTTCTAGTAAGAACTCTAGCTGCTGCATTTTGGACCAGCTGGAGTTTGTTTATTAAGCGTGCAGAACAACCACCCAATAAAGCATTACAATAATCTAACCTTGAGGTCATAAACGCATGGATTAACATTTCTGCATTTGACATTGAGAGAATAGGTCGTAATTTAGATATATTTTTGAGATGGAAAAATGCAGTTTTACAAATGCTAGAAACGTGGCTTTCTAACGAAAGATTGCTATCAAATAGCACACCTAGGTTCCTAACTGATGACGAAGAATTGACAGAGCAGCCATCAAGTCTTAAAGAGTGTTCTAGGTTATTATATGCAGAGTTTTTAGGTCCTATAATTAACACCTCTGTTTTTTCAGAATTTAGCAGTAAGAAATTACTCATCATCCAGTTTTTTATATCGACTATGCATTCCGCTAGTTTTTCAAATTGGTATGTTTCGCCGGGCTGCGAAGAAATATAGAGCTGAGTATCATCAGCATAACAGTGAAAGCTAACACCGTGTTTCCTGATAATATCTCCCAAGGGTAACATGTAAAGCGTGAAGAGTAATGGCCCTAGTACTGAGCCTTGAGGTACTCCATACTGCACTTGTGATCGATATGATACCTCTTCATTCACTGCTACGAATTGATGGCGGTCAGATAAGTACGATTTGAACCATGCTAATGCACTTCCATTAATGCCAACAAAGTTTTCTAGTCTATGCAAAAGAATGTTGTGGTCAATAGTGTCAAACGCAGCGCTAAGATCCAATAGCACTAATAGAGAGATACAACCACAATCAGATGATAAGAGCAGGTCATTTGTAACTCTAATGAGAGCAGTCTCGGTACTATGATACGGTCTAAATCCTGACTGGAAATCCTCACAGATACCATTTTTCTCTAAGAAGGAATATAATTGTGAGGATACTACCTTTTCTAGTATCTTGGACAGAAAAGGGAGATTCGAGATCGGTCTGTAATTAACTAGTTCTTTGGGGTCAAGTTGTGGTTTTTTGATGAGAGGCTTAATAACAGCCAGTTTGAAGGTTTTGGGGACATATCCTAATGACAATGATGAATTAATAATAGTCAGAAGAGGATCTATGACTTCTGGAAGCACCTCTTTTAGGAGCTTAGATGGAATAGGGTCTAACATACATGTTGTTGGTTTAGATGATTTAACAAGTTTATACAATTCTTCCTCTCCTATAGTAGAGAATGAGTGGAATTGTTCCTCAGGCGATCTATAGCAAGCTATCTGATGCGATACTATAGCTGACGGCTGCATGGTTACAATTTTATCTCTAATAGTATCGATCTTAGAAGTAAAGTAGTTCATAAAGTCATTACTGCTGTGCTGTTGGGAAATGTCAACACCTGTTGATGCTTTATTTTTCGTTAGTTTAGCCACTGTATTGAATAAATACTTGGGGTTATGTTTGTTTTCTTCTAAAAGAGAAGAAAAGTAATCAGATCTAGCAGTTTTTAATGCTTTTCTGTAGGATAGGTTTTCTTTCCCGCCAAGCAATACGAAATACCTCTAGTTTTGTTTTCCTCCAGCTGCGCTCCATTTTCCGGGCTGCTCTCTTTAGGGTGCGAGTGTGCTCATTATACCACGGTGTCAGACTGTTTTCCTTAATCTTCCTTAAGCGTAAAGGAGCAACTGTATTTAAAATGCTAGAAAAGAGAGAGTCCATAGTTTCTGTTACATCATCAAGTTGTTCTGAGGTTTTGGAAATGCTAAGGAATTGGGATAAATCAGGAAGATTACTTACAAAGCAGTCTTTTGTGGTAGAAGTGATGGTTCTACCATACTTGTAACAAGGATTAGAATTTACAGTTTTAGCTATATGAAGTTTGCACAAGACTAAATAATGATCTGAGATATCATCGCTTGGCTGCATAATTTCAACACCATCAACATCAATTCCATGTGACAGTATTAAATCTAGAGTATGATTTCGACAATGAGTAGGTCCTGAGACATGTTGTCTAACCCCAATAGAGTTCAGAATGTCTATGAATGCTGATCCCAATGCATCTTTTTCATTATCAACATGGATATTAAAATCACCAACAATTAAAACTTTATCTGCAGCCAGCACTAACTCGGATATAAAATCAGCACATTCTTTAATAAAGTCTGTATGATGCCCTGGTGGCCTGTATACAGTAGCCAGTACAAACGACACAGGGGATTTATCATTAACAGGAAACGCTAATGACAAGGTAACGAATGCTAACGGGCTGAAGATGCGCTGCACTCGTGGTTTTAGAATAAAAGCGAACGATCAGATTAATCAGATTAGTTTGATAGATAATATCAGAAATATGGTGGAAATTAAGTTATATTTTATCACTTTAAACAACAGAGAGTAATAGAGATTTTACAGAAAAACAGAGCTACACGAAGCTACAATCACAAACCAGCAGCACTGCAAACAGGAAGCAGGAATAATACTGTCCAACAGCGACACCCGCAGGTCAGGAAAATCAATGGATCAATGGATCAACTGGTTAGTCAGCAGATCCAAAAGTTTTTGTTAATTTATCTCTGTCCTACATAACCCAAACTATTACGTCACTCAGACCTTGAGGACACACACAGACAGCCTTATAGCTGCTTTTGCCTTTAACCCATATTACCTAAACTGTATTCACGCCTTTGTTTTCCCACCAGTCTTTCTTTATGTCAGGGTGCTCTCTGGATAATTTGGTTAGTGACTTAACCAATGTGTCACTGTTTCTCTGCCGTCAAGTCTAAAGTATTTACCTTTACAATTCGAATAAGCAAGTGTTAACTTGTTTAAATTTAGACCCTCAGTTGAATTTAGACATGGATTTTTAACCCATTATGGACGGCAATCTTAAAATTTAACAAATCCAAATCATATAAATGCTCTTAAACATATTAATCCAGAGAGTGATTCAAATCAGCATTATAAAGGTCAAAAGAAGTTGTTATTACCCGTAGCAGACAGAGCTGGATAAACAAATCCACTTAAAGCTCGTCCCATGTTCTGTATCCTCTTTTCGTCAGATTCTCTCAGAATTATTGACTTCTGTAAAGTTTGCCATTTCACTTAACCCATCTGTAATGATAAAACACTCATTGCAGAGGTTAGTGACACAACAGGCACAAAACATAAATTAGTCATCCTCACGCTCGCAGATACTAGACACATGAATATTGAAGCAGCTCATATTCAAGGTTTTGATTTTGGTGTTAAATCCGAAGGATTTTCCTATCAGTCTTACCTAGTTTGTACCTAGTCTCTTATCTAGTCTCAAACTTTGCCTGTTCATTATTGATTTTTATTTTGAGAAAAATCAGCTGGGTTGTTTTGGTCTTAATATCATTGCTTTGTTTTAGTTACACTTGCATAGCAGGCCGATAAGAGAGGCAAAAACGCCATCCCTGCCTCCACTCAAGCAGTCTCTCTCTCTCTTACTCTGCAAATAATCTTTTGACAGTCTCACCAAACTTTAACTTAGACTATAACATCAAATTCATTACAACATAGATCCCTTCATCATTCATAGAGGTTAAAAATGTCAAAGTTTATAGATTTCAAATCTCAATTTAGACTATTTAAAATACATTATGCTAGGAGCATTTCTAAAAATCATTTTTACCTCAAATGCTTAGTTCCCTTAACCTTTGTTATCCAAACCATCTCTTGATTCAACAAAAGCCACCACCATGTCTTCATCTTTAGCCACCACCATGTCTTGTAATTATCTCATGCCATGCCTAAGGACCTGCATCAGTAAAAACTATGATATAGACATATTAGTTCAATATCATCTCAGCCTCATACATTCAGGCATTCATCATAACTCTGCATAGGAGACTTTTCAAACCGTTCTTGCCAGTAAAGCAGATACTGTCACAAAGCAAGGCCAGACACAACAGGTAAGTGCAAAACAGGATGGTTTATTGACTGGACAAGCAGAAGAATGGAACGGGTGAGGTAAAGGCAGGTGAGTGTCAAGACAGTGAATGATTCCAGGGTTCTTATCGGAGTTCTGATGGTGTGTATCTTATGCCGGTTTCATTGGAGATCGTGTAAGAGATTCCAAGGAGTCATTGGAGGATCGCGGGAGGAACAGAAGGTAAGTCTTTCTAGGAGAATTCAGTAGAGAGAGTCCAGAACAGTCCATAGGAGTGAACGGTAGACCGGACAGTGAGTAACTGTGATGTGTGTGAATTTGTAGTGTGGCTTGATTGGTGACAGCAGGTGCGGGTGATCAGAACTCAGGTGACTGATCGGGTGATTATCCTGGATGGTGACTGAAGTGACTGTGATGACTCCCTGACAATTCCCCAGTTGCCTTAAGTTTCTTGTGAAGCATCTTCAGTCCACTGGAAGCAACCATA
>NW_015657962.1:166987-167691 GCF_001515625.1 Sinocyclocheilus rhinocerous | reverse complement strand
GAATGGAACGGGTGAGGTAAAGGCAGGTGAGTGTCAACACAGTGAATGATTCCAGGGTTCTTATCTGAGTTCTGAGGGTGAGTATCTTATGCCGGTTTCGTAGTAGATCGTGGAACAGATTCCAAGGAGTCGTTGGAGAATCGCGGGAGGAACAGAAGGTAAGTCTTTCTAGGAGAATTCAGTAGAGAGAGTCCAGAACAGTTCATAGGAGTGAACGGTAGACCGGACAGTGAGTGACTGTGATGTGTGTGTATTTGTAGTGTGGCAGCAGGTGCGGGTGATCAGAACTCAGGTGACTGTGATCTGGTGATTGTCCTGGGTGGTGACTGAAGTGACTGAGATGAATCCCTGACATTACCCCCTCCTCCAGGGGCGGCTCCTGACGCCCTCAAGTGGGGGTGGCCACGGTTTCTGGGTGTGGGGCGACTAGGATGGGTGCGATGGAAGTCCTCTAGTAGCAAAGGGTCCAGAATGTCGTCCCTGGCCACCCAGGAACGTTCCTCCGGTCCATAACCATCCCAGTCTACTAAATATTCCAGACGAACACCCCGTCGCCGCGAGTCCAGGATGTCTCGGACCAGGTAGATGGACGGTTGGTCAAGGATTTCTGGAGGAGGAGGTTCGTCGGATTCGGTGGGTCCTGCAGCAGAGGGAGAGTGAGGTTTAAGGAGTGAAACATGGAAAGTAGTGTGAATTCGGTACCT
>NW_015657962.1:164354-166341 GCF_001515625.1 Sinocyclocheilus rhinocerous | reverse complement strand
AGGATGTCTCTGACCAGGTAGATGGACGGTTGGTCCAGGATTTCTGGAGGAGGAGGTTCGTCGGGTTCGGTGGGTCCTGGAGCAGAGGGAGAGTGAGGTTTAAGGAGTGAAACATGGAAAGTAGTGTGAATTCGGTACCTGGGTGGGAGTCGGAGTTCATATGTGACCTCGTTGATCTGCCTCTGTATCGGGAACGGACCAATGTAGCGGGGACTCAGCTTCTTACAGGGCAGGCAGAGGCGCAGATCCCAGGTGGACAGCCATACTTTTTCTCTTGGATGGTAAGTGAGAGTGGAAGTACGCCGAGCATCTGCGAAGGCCTTATGCCTCCGCACTGCACGTTGGAGGTGGAGATGAGCTGATTCCCACACTCTCTCGCTCGCTCGGAACCAGTGGTCTACAGCTGGAACCTCCGACGGTTCTTCTGTCCACGGGAAGAGCGGGGGCTGGTAACCGAATATGCACTGAAACGGCGTGAGGCCGGTGGTGGTCTGTCTCAGGGAATTCTGTGCATACTCGGCCCAAGGGAGGAAACGGCTCCAGCTGTGTTGGTCATCGTGACAGTATGCCTGGAGGTAGCGTCCGAGTTCCTGGATCTTCCGCTCATTCTGGCCGTTTGTCTGGGGATGGTAGCCTGAGGACAAGTTGACAGTGACCCCTAATAGCCGGAAGAATGCCTTCCAAACGCGGGAGATAAATTGAGGTCCCCTGTCAGAGACTACATCCTCGGGGACTCCGAAGTTTCTGAAGATATGTGTGAACAAACTTTCTGCAGTTTTGAGGGCAGTTGGAAGTCCCTTGAGGGGGATCAGCTTACAGGCTTTGGAAAAACGATCTACGACTACCAATATGCAGGTATACCCGTCTGAGTTGGGTAAGTCAGTCACAAAATCAATTCCCAGGTGAGACCAAGGTCGATGTGGGATCGGCAGGGGCACTAGCTTGCCTACGGGGAGGTGACGAGGGGTCTTGGACATGGCGCAGACTGAGCAACTGTGGACATACCTGATGATATCATGGGTCATACTGGGCCACCAGTACCGAGCCTGGAGGAGCGAGAGGGTCCGTTGGCTGCCTGGATGTCCAGAGCCCGGTACGTTGTGACCGGAGCACAGAAGGGATTGCCGTTGAGAAGTGGGTACATACGTGTGACGAGAGGGGTGGGGCCGAGAGCCGTGGGAACGGAGCGAGGCCGGTGGAGTAATTGCTAATGCGCGACACCTGCGCCACTCACCGGTCTCGAGTCTCACGGAGGAGCTCCGGAAGGATAAAAAGGAGGAGGGACGACAGTGAAAGACGAGAGAGGACCAGGCCTGGAGTTTATTTTGTGTTTTGGTTTTGTTTGTGCGCGACAGTCGTCCGCGAGGGGCTGTTGCGCTGTTTTGTGTTTGGTTATTTTATTATTAAAATCTTTAATGTTTGCCGGTTCCCGCCTCCTTCTTCCCGATCTACAAACTACGTTACAATACGTTTTTCCCTTCTGGGCCACCCGGCGAAGCAGGTTCGGTAAGAGTGGCGGCTCGAATGTCCTCGTCGATGTTCCATTGAATGGGGCTTACAATCAGGGCTGGAGGGAGAATGGGCTCAGGATCGGAAAGTGTGTCTGAAGAGTGCATGCGTGAGAGGGCGTCGGCTTTATTGTTACGATTGTGACGATAGGTGATGGTGATCTGAAACCTGGTGAAGAACAATGCCCAGCGGGCTTGGCGAGGGTTAAGTCTCTTGGCTTCTATGAGGTATTGAAGATTCTTGTAGTCGGTAATTACTGTGAACGGATGGTTTACTCCCTCCAGCAAGTGCCACCACTCCTCCAGGGCGAGTTTGATAGCCAACAACTCCCGGTTGCCGATGTCGTAATTCTGCTCCGCTGGGGTCAGTTTCTTAGAATAGTATGCGCAAGGCTGGAGGCGAGGAGGCTCACCATAATGTTGGGACAGCACGGCCCCAACGCCGGTGGTGGAGGCGTCCACTTCCACTACGAACGGAA
>NW_015657962.1:164037-164314 GCF_001515625.1 Sinocyclocheilus rhinocerous | reverse complement strand
GGGCGTTGGCTAGCCCATACGGCATTACAAGGTACTCATAGTGGCCAGATGGTGTAATGAATGCCGTCTTCCACTCGTCGCCCTCCAGGATTCGAACGAGGTTGTATGCACTTCGCATGTCCAGCTTGGAGAATATGCAGGCCCCACGGAGTTCCTCGAGGGCAGCCGGGACCAGGGGAAGTGGATAGGACAGTTTCACCATATGGGAGTTCAGAGTCCGATAGTCGATACAAGGCCACAAGCCCCCGTCCTTCTTGCCCACGAAGAAGAAACTAGA
>NW_015657962.1:152409-163752 GCF_001515625.1 Sinocyclocheilus rhinocerous | reverse complement strand
CGGTCCCATCTGATTACTTGGCGTTCCAGGATGTCTTCAGTAAGCAGGCAGCCAAGTAATCAGATGGGACCGTGACCTTCTCCCGAGGTTCGGGGCTTTCGACGAGGGTAGATTCAACTTGAGCTGAGCGAGATCCTGGGAGCGGAGTGGGTAATGACGTGAGGCAGTTGCGGTGACAGTGCTCGCTCCAGCGAGTCACCTCACACGAGTCCCATCTGCTCTATGGAGAATGGAGAACTAACCAGGGGTGTCCCAGGATGATATCCACGGTGGGTCCCTCCAGTACCAAAAACGTGATTTCCTCCGCATGTAGAGTGCCAATCTTGAGCTTTAGTGTCGATGCTCGATATTTCACCCACCCACGTCCTAGCAGTTTTCCCTGGATGGTCTCGACTCGGAGCTCCTGGGCATGACGTTTCCGGGGCAGATGGAGACGATTCAATAGGTCCTGGGAAATGAAATTACCCGAGGAGCCCGAGTCGACGAGGGCAGGGACTGAAACAGAAAGGTCTGGGGTAAGTAGTTGTACCGATATCATTTACAGCGTGGAAATGACAGGGTCTAGTTGGAGAGTACTCACCGCAGGACAGACTGGTGGGCGGCTTCGGTAGCGTGGCATGCGGACAGATGCTGGGAAATTCGGTTGGCTTTTTGCATGAAACTTTCCAGTCCAACGGAATCGTCATAGATAGCCATTTGAGCTTGTACACGGGGATTCAATCCTTGCCGGTAAGAGCTAAGTAAAGCCGCCTCATTCCACCAGCTAGTCGCCGCCAGTGTTCTGAAACGCAGTGTGTAGTCGTTAATGGAAGAAGTGCCTTGGCGCAGCCGCAGTAACTGGTCGGACACAGACAGCACTCCTGCAGTATGACCAAAGACTTCTTTGAAATGGTTAGTGAAGCCATCATATGAATTAATTATGGCACTATTAGCGTTCCATATGGCCTTAGCCCACAACAGCGCTCTTCCATTAAGAAGTGATATCAGGAATGCTACCTTAGTGCGTTCGGTGGAAAATCTCTGCGGCTGCATCTCGATGAACAAGGCCACTTGCAGGAGGAAGCCGCCACACTCAGCTGTATCACCCGCGTAGGAAGCAGGCATGGCCATGGGACTTACAGAGGCAGATTGGGGGGTTGCCGGAGGAAGCAGAGAAGCCCGGAGGGCGTTTACCAGCTCCTCCAGGACTTCTGCGGGTGTGGGAGGTCGAGGATCCATGGAGGTAATTGTATTGGTCCGGTCTTCTGTCACAAAGCAAGGCCAGACACAACAGGTAAGTGCAAAACAGGATGGTTTATTGACTGGACAAGCAAAAGAATGGAACGGGTGAGGTAAAGGCAGGTGAGTGTCAACACAGTGAATAATTCCAGGGTTCTTATCTGAGTTCTGATGGTGTGTATCCTATGCCGGTTTCGTTGGAGATCGTGGAACAGATTCCAAGGAGTCGTTGGAGGATCGCGGGAGGAACAGAAGGTAAGTCTTTCTAGGAGAATTCAGTAGAGAGAGTCCAGAACAGTCTATAGGAGTGAACGGTAGACCGGACAGTGAGTAAATGTGATGTGTGTGAATTTGTAGTGTGGCTTGATTGGTGACAGCAGGTGCGGGTGATCAGAACTCAGGTGACTGCGATCGGGTGATTATCCTGGATGGTGACTGAAGTGACTGTGATGAATCCCTGACAGATACTTCATGATCCTGATATAAATTTTAAAAATTTGTCTCAAAATAATGGCTGTCATCACATGGTCTCATTGAGCCCATTGCCATTAACTCTTCATAAATCAGCTCCTTTTCCTCAGGGTGTGATCCCCTGGCATATATAGTTGCATCAAGTTGTGGACACTTGTCACAGTGAAAAACAAGCCATCAAGGAATGCGGTTGCTGGTGATCAGGTCTGGAGGAGCGACTAAAAATAAGACAGACAAGTTACTGTTCATAGAACAAGCAGCAACACAACTGTTTAATTATTCAAAATCATTACTTCTATAGCTCATGGTCTATTTAGATTTTAGAGACTTCATGTCTCTTCAACAATAGCCCCTAGATTTTTATTAAGTCTTTTTACAATCTTTTATTTCTTAAATGCATTGGGCAGTTGAAACATTTAACTACCAATTGCCCTCTTAATGCATAAAATCTGAAATGTAGAATTTTTGAACTCCTTGTAGCATGTCCTTTAACGTCTCAGGGTCTATGATTTTCGACTGAAACACTGTGTTTTACTATAACTTATGACACAGACTCAGATAACAGCATTTAGCTGACTTTGAATGAGAGAGAGAACTCTGAGGGTTTCAGGACTGGTAGCAATGCATTTTCATTAACTTTTAACAAATTCATTGTACTATCTTTTTACTCTAGCCCAGCTTAAAACTTGTCAGAGCTGACATGCATTTTCAAATAAATATCTCTACTTTACTTTATTTTTGCAACTCAAAGGTTTCTTCAAAGTTAGTTCTTTTGCAGTCCTTGTCGGTACATTTACATCAACTTGTACCTATTCATTCACTTAATTCTGGCCATGGCTTTGGAATTTCAACAATGGTTTTAAATCTGTTAGGGGTTATCTGACCCAGATATGTTACTTCAGGTCGTGCTAGCTGTGCTTTCTTCAAATTAACTTTGAAACCCCCGTTTATGATACTTGTTTACAACTTTATCATCTCATATGCAAACAATCATTTTTCACTGGAAATTGGCATTTGGCTATGTTGCTGAGTGGCTACATTTTTGCAATCTGACAGTAAAATTACTCTTTTGCCCAAACATCAGTAAATATAGAAATTACAAATCTTCCACTCAGAACATGTCTCTGTTACTTTTACAGCTTAAACCAGAGTCATGGTGGGGGCCAGCGTGGGGGCCAGCTTGAGATAAAAACAACTGTTTCATTGCAGTCAAACGCAATCTTATCTTCTAAAGCAAAACATAAGCTTCTAAGTTTTTCCAAAATGCTACTGCCACTTTTTGTGCCTACACAGTCTTTTAATCAACCCAGAATTCTGTTCAGTATATTATTAGAGCTTGCAACAACTATACAGGGACTGGAACAGATTTATGATATCATTCTTTGTCATTTAAGCCTTCTATGCACAAAGAATCAGATTAAATCATCACTCAGTTACTTCTGGGATTTTTTTTGAACAAATAGCCACTTTACACATCTGAAAATAGGCACAAACATTTAGAAATTTGTATCTTCCTGGTTCTTTCTTTGTTTGCAGCTAATCAAGTTTTTGTTTTAACTTTCCAATCAGAATCAAAGCGCAGGTTGACCATTCTTTCAACAAATTCAGAGAATATCTTTAAGGTGAGAGCTTCAGTGCCGAGCTGTTTACAGCATTTGCTCTCTTCGGATTCATTATTTCTATCAGGACTAATCAAATTACCTAATTTGTCAGCCATATTCTATCACAAACCAAAAACCAAAAGAAATGATAGCAGCAAGAGGTTGAGGTGGCGATCTTACCAACAGCACTTGGCTTCTGTGTGATGAAACTGCAAAGTATATTCCAGAATTTCCATATACTGGTCCAATCCAATTAGGGTCATGAAAACAAAATTTTAGCTCTTTCGGGTTTGTTCCTGATGCATCCCAGATCAATCAATCCTTGCCGTAACATATATATGGGTATGAGTATTTTTGGTTACTCTTTTCCCTAACCAACTGACCTGACCTGATCGCTAAACTCGGGGCGCCCCTGTCTGAGATGGAAGAAATAGAGAGTTAGAATAACGCAGGATTATTTCATATTTATTATGCAACTACCAGATAAATTGCTCAATAAGCAAGTTGCAAGCAATATCATAAAACAGCAGAACACATAAATGTCACAGTTGTCCTGCCACTGTCGCTCACGTACATGGGAGGTCACCCTGACCTAATCATGGCACTGTGACCCTAGGAACAGAATAGACTTCAGCATGGAACTAAGTCAATCATCAAATAATCTAGGAGGTTAAAAGAATACATGTGGAAGCATTTGTTGTTTCGGTTTCTTCTTCACTTGTGTTTTTTGGAAATTCTGTACAGAAGATGTGTACTAGCGCCCTCTACAGTATAACAATGAAAACGCGGATTCTAGGAGCACAATTATAGCTCAAATATATTTAGACTTTTTCTAAGTATAAGTCAAGTATACTTAAATGTCATTTTAAGTATATTTCTGAGAAGTACATGAAGCCCATTTCTGAGAAGTACATACAAAGTAGA
The DNA here is from genome assembly GCF_001515625.1 of Sinocyclocheilus rhinocerous. Classification (NCBI taxonomy): domain Eukaryota; kingdom Metazoa; phylum Chordata; class Actinopteri; order Cypriniformes; family Cyprinidae; genus Sinocyclocheilus; species Sinocyclocheilus rhinocerous. The sequence continues at coordinate 159,538 of NW_015657962.1, read as the reverse complement.
CTAAAAAGTATACTTTCCTATTTTTAGTTTAAAAGAAGTATACTAATAGCACACTTGAATAAACTTCTTTTTCGTAAGGGTATGGTTATGAGTATTTTTGGTTACTCTTTTCCCTAACCAACTGACCTGACCTGATCGCTCGAGTTGGTTGAGCGATTTACGACTAGAACCCCCCTTCTAGCATCTTATATTCTCTCTGTATTTTATATACCTTAACACAGACTGCACTATCCCCCACCCCACCCCTGGACTGTGCTTTTACTCCCCAAATGGAAAGCACTACAAATTGTGGTGCACACCTCTACTTCTAAGTCTACTTCTAAGACCTATAAGTGTGCACCCGTACACCTTTTCCACATACACAAAGTAACTTAACGTTACAGGTGTACCTCAACCTATGACACCAGTTTACCCAAAACAAATTCATACAAATCCTGGTGTCCCTCACTCACGTCTGAGTGAGTATCGCTCTCCCTTCTCTCACACTCCCTCCGCCACAAACAGTCCCTAACCAAGAATCATTTTCAAAGATTAAATCTTTCTTTCCTACCTTTCTTTCGTTGATTGATCAGGAATGTCAACGAAGAATGATTGCCCACGCATCCTCCACCATTAACTGTAGGGGAATTTACAGTTAAAACCCAAGGACCAGATATGATGAATGAAGACCAGGAGTCAGAGATGCGATCAATTAAAGAAAATTTTACTGAAGAAAATAGTTTGCAGTTTCATCAGCAGAAGCCAGATTCAATACTCGCAATGGAGTTTGTAGGCCGCTCTGCATACATGTCAAAAACACTAATAATTATACCCTAACAGAGGTCACTCATTACGTCAATCTCTTAAGTGAGTATTTAGGCTAGAGATCAGGAGTCAGACAAAACAGGTATCTCCAGAGACCTATTCCTGATCAGGGGGTGGCATCCGATGACGAGCTTCTCCACTTACTCAGGAAAAGATGCCGACACACAGAGAGAAAACTTATCTTCTGTTCAAGGTGGCCTGGCTCTGGCGAGAATCTTATCAGCATTCAGCATGGTTCATTACACACACACACACACTATGGCTGTCTATTTTTAGAGAGACAGTGTTTTAGGTTATTACATGCGGAGGTTTTTGGTCCAATAATTAACACCTCTGTTTTTTTTTTCAGAATTTAGCAGTAAGAAATTACTCGTCATCCAGTTTTTTATATCAACTATGCTTTCCGTTAGTTCTGCGAATTTGTATGTTTCATCGGGCCGTGAAGAAATATAGAGCTGAGCATCATCAGCATAACAGTGAAAGCTAACACCGTGTTTCCTGATGATATCTCCCAAGGGTAACATGTAAAGTGTGAAAAGCAACGGTCCTAGTACCGAGCCTTTTGGCACTCCATACTGTACTTGTCATCGATATGATATCTCGTCATTTACTGCTACGAATTGATGACGGTCAGATGAGTAAGATTTGAACCATGACAATGCAATTCCACTAATGCCAACATAATTTTGTAGTCTACTCAAAAAAATGTTGTGGTCGATAGTGTCAAACGCAGCACTAAGATCCAGTAGCACTAATAGAGAAATACAACCACGAACGGATGATAAGAGCAGGTCATTTGTAACTCTGATGATCATCTCTGATCATAGTCTCTGTACTATGATACGGTCTAAATCCTGACTGGAAATTCTCTCTAAGAAGGAATATAGCTGAGATGATACTGCCTTTTCTAGTATTTTTGACAGAAAAGGGAGATTTGAGATTGGTCTGTAATTAACTAATTCTCTAAGATCAAGTTGTTGTTTTTTTAATGAGAGGCTTAATAACAGCCAATTTGAAGGTTTTAGGGACATGTCCTAAAGACATTGATGAATTAATAATATTCAGAAGAGGATCTATGACTTCTGGAAGTACCTCTTTTAGATGCTTAGATGGAATAGGGTCTAACGTACATGTTGTAGGTTTTGATGATTTGACAAGTTTATACAATTCTTCCTGTCCTATAGCAGAGAATGAGTGGAATTGTTCCTCAGGCGATCTATAGTGCACTATCTGATGCGATACTGTGGCTGATGGCTGCATGGTTATAGTTTTATCTCTAATAGTATAGATAGTAAAGAAGTTCATAAAGTCATTACTGTTGTGCTTTTGGGAAAGGTCTGTGTCTGTTGATGCTTTATTTTTCGTTAATTTAGCCATTGCATTGAATAAATGTCTGGGGTTGTGTTTGTTTTCTTCTAAGAGAGATGAAAAATAAGCAGATCTAGCAGTTTTTAGAGCTTTTCTGTAAGTAGAAGTATTTTCCCGCCAAGAGAGTCAATAGTTTCTGTTACACCATCAAGTTTTTCTGAGCTATTGGATATGCTGAGAAATTGAGACAAATTGGGAAGATTATTTACAAAGCAGTCTTTCGTGGTAGAAGTGATGGATCTACCATATTTGTAACAGGGAGTTGAATTTGCAGCTTTAGCTATATGGAGTATACACGAGACTAGATAATGATCCGAGATATCATCTGCTGCAGAATTTCAATGCCATTAATATCAATTCCATGTGACAGTATTAAATCTAATGTATGATACCGACAATGAGTATGCCCTGACACGTGTTGTCTAATCCCAATGGAGTTCAGAATGTCTATAAATGCTGATCCCAATGCATCTTTTTTTCATTATCAACATGGATATTAAAATCACCAACAATTAAGACTTTTTCTGCAGCCAGCACTAACTCAGATAGAAAATCATCAAATTCTTTGATAAAGTCTGTTTGGTGCCCTGGTGGCCTGTATACAGTAGCCAGTACAAACGTCACAGGGAATTGATCATTAACACTTGTTTCTCTGGGTAATGTTATTTGAATCACCATTACTTCAAACAAATTATAGTACTTGAAACCAGAGCTCTGAGAAATACTGAAAATATTATTATAAATTGTAGCAACACCTTCCCCTTTACCTTTTGGACGCGGCTCATGTTTATAAAAGTAATCTTGGGGGGTAGCCTCATTTAAAATAATGTAATCATCAGGTTTTAGTCAGGTTTCTGTCGAACAGAGTACATCTTAGTTATGATCCGTGATCATTTCATTTACAAAAAGCGCTTTTGTTGAAAGGGATCTAATATTCATTAAGCTAAGCTTTATAAATTGTTTATCTGTATTATATCTGTTTTTTATTTGTTGAACATCAATTAAATTATTACACTTCCCAGGTAGCCAAAACGTTTTGGCCCGATAATGGCCCAGATCCGGCAGGCCGGAAGAAATAACTCAGCCTGGCTGCGGTTGCCAGACTCGGCATGGACATGGGATGAATGACGCCCCAGAATCGGCCCAAATACACTGGACCGAGTCCGGCTGCCAAATCTGCCGGCATTGGGCCACAATCACGCCGACAAGAATTGAAACACTTAGCCGGTACTGGCCCGAGTCTGGGTACTAAAACTGAGTCAACACCACCGGCATTGGGCCACAATCACACCAACCAAAATGGTACACTTAGCCGGTACTGAAACTGAACCAACACTGGGTCACAATCATGACGGCACCTAGCCAGTACTAGTCTTGTTCGCTAAATAAATAAATAAACAAACAATACAAAATACATACACACACACACATATATATATACGTACACTTCTAAAATATGTGTATTAAAGACTCCTTCCAGTTTTGATATAAAACCAGAGCTTTGAATAATTTGTTTTCCACAAAATGACATTGTTACCTTAAAATCCTTAAGATGGCATCTGCTTCCAACTAAAATAAAATACATATTTTACAGTGTCCTTGTTAAGTCTACATGTACTTATGCATGTCAACTAAATATGTCACCTTTACAAAGATGGTTGGTTTGGCCCTTACACCATTTCTTTTCATGGCATCCCCACCTACCCCATGAATTACCCCATAACATCCATATGTGCTCCTTTCCCCCAAGTATAAAAATTACACAATGAAAATATGAGTGATATTAGAATTTATTTAAAAAAATAAAATAAAAAATCCAGGAGCTTCCTTCAGTTAGCGTATCCTAAAAGAGGGACAGATTGACAGAAAAAGAGACAAAAAGGGGAAGAGACAACGATATGTATGGTTATTCAGTCGATCTCAAACTGATAACAAATGGAACTTCTGGTAAATGTTAACATTTGGAACATACCTTTGGAAGAATTTGTTTGCATTCAGGCACGCTCTTTTCTTCCCCCATCTCTGTCCAAAGAGAGCAGCAGCCATCTTTTGATGAACTTTTAAAACTCTCCATCTGATGCACTGCCAGTACTTGCATTTCTTTGCACTGATTTAAAAAAAAAAAAAAGACCAGTCGCAATACAGTGGTGTCAAACTCGATTCCTGGAGGGCTGCAGCTCTGCAGAGTTTAGCTCCAACCAGCTCCAACTCACACCTGCTTGGAAGTTTTAGTCCCTGTCCACACGAACGCGGTTATTTTTAAAACTGCAGCTTTTTCTACGCGGCTTGGTCATTCGTCCACACGCAAACGCAGCAGCAGGTTACTGAAACCTAACATTTTTGAAAACGCCTGCCAGGGTGAAAATTTTCAAATACTCAGTATGCAGTGTTATCATGTAGAAAGCAAAACCGGAGTTCTTGGCTTGTGACGTCAGAGCCGTTATCTCTGCCTACTGGAAACATTTTCAGGCTTCTGATTGGCCAACATGGCTTCACAGTTGCAATTATATCACCACTTGTTGGTTTGGCATGCTCTTGACAGTGCTTCATAGCATGCGTTTGCGTTTTCATGTGCACAGAGATTTTTTTTTAAACGGAAGAAGAAAAAACTCAGTTTATAAAAATACCCGTGTACGTGTGGACATGGCCTTAGTAATCCTGAAGACCTTGATTAGCTGGATTAGGTCTGCTTGATTATGGTTGGAGCTAAACTCTAGCACTATGTCAGCGAACTCACAATTATAGCTTCATTATAAATAAACATTATTTTGATATTATATGTGTAGAATGGTTTATTAAAATTATATTATATGTTAGATTATCAAATGTTTACTCACCAGGGTAGCAAGTTCTTCTGGTCTTCTGGCAATTAGCAGCATAAAAATCAGGTTTTGTCATTAGATGACAAAGCTAGTCCGCATGTCTTGAAACTCATATAGCAAAAATAATGTTAAAGTTTCCTTTACCACTTTAAGCTTGTTTCATTATATTAATTAAATCATTAATTTTCTAAATGTAGTTAAAGAAAAAAGAGAATGTTGGATAAAAGGAAAAAATATTCATAGGAATTCAAATAAAAAATACACTAAGAAATAACATGGGCAGTTAAAAGATATTATGTTTAAGTTTAAGTGTCACTGCTACATACTATTTACCACATTGTAAACGGAGACACAACCCAGCACTCAACCTAAACTGGTCCGGGTCTGCATGGCCATATCTCAGCCAAAAGCAGACCAGCCCTTATGGTCTGTAATTGGGCCGAATGTGGCTAAATATGCTGTGTCTCAGTGCAAATCGGGCCAAATCTGCATACCCAAAGCCTAGCCAAATCTGGCAACCATTACTGGGCCAGAGCTAGCTCACTTTCGGTGAGCTTCTGCCAGAACACAGCCGAGTGAGCTGACACTCAGCCGCAACTGGCCCGATTGCGATGGCTACCTGGGTAGTTGTGAGCTCTCGGCCAAGGGTGGACGAGCGCATCCACTCCCAGAGTTGAGGCTTGGTCATGGAAAAAAAACACGAACAATGAGTTCTCAGCTGATGCGAAGAGTTCCACCTGCGCTTGTCCAAATACATTCCAGATCATGTTCATGGTCTGGGGGTGGAGTCTCCACTCCCCCTGAGTCACTCTTTGCCTTGATAACATGTCCGCCCCGCAGTTCAGGTGGCCGGGGACATGGCCAGGCTGACACAGGAACGCATAGTTGAAATGGCCACATCTGAAGCAGTCCCAAGCAACACACCGCTGAGGCAGCTGGCATCAGTCCCAGTGTTCTCTGAAAGCATTTCAGGGGGCGTGACTGAAGTTTCTAGGAATCCTGAAGACCTTGATTAGCTGGATCAGGTGTGCTTGATTATGGTTGGAGCTAAACTCTAGCACTATGTCAGCGAACTCACAATTATAGCTTCATTATAAATAAACATTATTTTGATATTATATGTGTAGAATGGTTTATTAAAATTATATTATATGTTAGATTATCAAATGTTTACTCACCAGGGTAGCAAGTTCTTCTGGTCTTCTGGCAATTAGCAGCATAAAAATCAGGTTTTGTCATTAGATGACAAAGCTAGTCCGCATGTCTTGAAACTCATATAGCAAAAATAATGTTAAAGTTTCCTTTACCACTTTAAGCTTGTTTCATTATATTAATTAAATCATTAATTTTCTAAATGTAGTTAAAGAAAAAAGAGAATGTTGGATAAAAGGAAAAAATATTCATAGGAATTCAAATAAAAAATACACTAAGAAATAACATGGGCAGTTAAAAGATATTATGTTTAAGTTTAAGTGTCACTGCTACATACTATTTACCACATTGTAAACGGAGACACAACCCAGCACTCAACCTAAACTGGTCCGGGTCTGCATGGCCATATCTCAGCCAAAAGCAGACCAGCCCTTATGGTCTGTAATTGGGCCGAATGTGGCTAAATATGCTGTGTCTCAGTGCAAATCGGGCCAAATCTGCATACCCAAAGCCTAGCCAAATCTGGCAACCATTACTGGGCCAGAGCTGGCTCACTTTTGGTGAGCTGCTGCCAGAACACAGCCGAATGAGCCGACACTCAACTGCAATTGGCCCGATTGCACTGGCTAATTGGGTTAAATTGTTTTGGACGTTTTTTGTATTAGTTAGTTCAGGGAACAGACACAGTCTCTATAGTATGATATCTAAAAAAAAAAGAATCTCTATGTGTTGAGAATTAACTGACTTCTGTGAAGTGAGGCGGCTAGCCGACGGTCGGTTCAGCCAGTCTGTCTACTTCCTGACCTGGGCCCCAGTTAGTCAAGTACAAACTCTAAGACTATGTGCCGTATTTCTAGAGAGAAGAGTGGCACCAGCCCTGGAGGAATGGAGACCTCTCTTTTCAACAGGTCAGGTCTGCCCTAAAGACTTGTCCAATTGGATGGAGTCTCCATTCTCCGGGGAGCGCAGCTCATGACAGGTCG
>NW_015657962.1:123944-145325 GCF_001515625.1 Sinocyclocheilus rhinocerous | reverse complement strand
GGTGAGCTGCGTGAGCTGCTGCCAGAACACAGCCGAATGAGCCGACACTCAACTGCAATTGGCCCGATTGATTGGGTTAATTGGGTTAAATTGTTTTGGACGTTTTTTGTATTAGTTAGTTCAGGGAACAGACACAGTCTCTATAGTATGATATCTAAAAAAAAAAGAATCTCTATGTGTTGAGAATTAACTGACTTCTGTGAAGTGAGGCGGCTAGCCGACGGTCGGTTCAGCCAGTCTGTCTACTTCCTGACCTGGGCCCCAGTTAGTCAAGTACAAACTCTAAGACTATGTGCCGTATTTCTAGAGAGAAGAGTGGCACCAGCCCTGGAGGAATGGAGACCTCTCTTTTCAACAGGTCAGGTCTGCCCTAAAGACTTGTCCAATTGGATGGAGTCTCCATTCTCCGGGGAGCGCAGCTCATGACAGTTCGTTGGCTGCACGGTTGTGCAGGCCCGGAATGTGAACAGCACGAAGTGACCTCAGATGCTTCTGACTCCAAAGGAGGAGGTGGCGGGCGAGTTGCGACATACGACGGGAGCACAGACCACCTTGTCAGATGATGTACGCAACGGTCGTAGTGTTGTCCGTACGGACCAGTACGTGCCTGCCTTGTAAGCATCCTCTGAGACGGTTCAAGGCAAGGCGCATTGCTAACAACTCCAGGCAATTGATATGCCACTGCAGTTGGGGGGCCATCCACACCCCTGGGACTGCTTGCCTGTTGTACGTGGCACCCCAGCCGGTGGTGGAGGCATCCGTGTGTACCACAGCATGCCTTGAGATCTGTTCTAAGGGCACTCCTGCCTGAAGAAACGTGAGGTCTGACCACGGGATGAAGGTTTGGTGGCAGGCCGGTGTGACTTGGACCCGGTTGGTGCCGCGCTGCCACACCCACCTCGGGACTTGGCCATGGAGCCAGTGCTGAAATGGTCTCATATGAAGCAGGCCCAGCGGTGTGACTGCTGCAGCAGCTGCCATATGCCTCAGGAGCCTCTGAAATTGTTTCAGTGGGACCGCCGTTCTGCCTTTGAATGAATACAAGCAGCTCAACACCTACTGAGCACGTTCCTCTGTGAGGCGTGCTGTCTGATCGACCGAATCCAACTCCATACAGAGAAAAGAGATCCTCTGCGTCAGGGAGAGTTTGCTCTTTTCCCAGTTGACCCAAAGGCCCAACAGGCTGAGTAGTATGCGTCCTTCAGGTCAATCGCTGCAAACAAATCTCGGGGACGGATGCACCCGGAGATGCGTTTCTGCATTAACATCTTGAACGGTAGCCTGTGAAGGGCCTGGTTCAAGACACGCAGGTCCAAGATCAGTCGTAACCCACCGCCTTTCTTGGGTACAATAAAGTAGGGGTTGTAAAACCCCGTCTTCATATCGGCTGGAGGGACCGACTCTATCACGTCCTTTGCCAGCAGGACTGCGACCTTTGCACACAAGACATGAGCATCGGCTGCCTTCACTGATGTGAAGTGGATGCCGCTGTATTTGGGGGGACGCCAGGCGAACTGAATCGCATAGCCGGGTCTGATGGTGCGAAGGAGCCAGCAAGATGGGCTGGGCAGCACTATCCAGGCTTCCAGATACCGTACAAGCGGGACCAGCGGAAACACTGACGTACCTGCAGTGGGGCAGCGAGGTGGAATGCAGGGACCCGGCTCAGGCAGCTCATGGACCGACTGAAGCGGGGTCTGACTGTGCGGTGCAACACTTACCTGGTTCCAAGGTTGGGCAAAGGGTGCGTGAGTAGGGCCTTTGATGACGCTCTCGAACCGCCCGCTGCTGCCCACTGGCGACAGAGGAGTATGAATGTGATCCAGCTCTGGACCGTCCACAACTCTTCGTACCCTCTTGAGACCCAGAGATAGAGGAATTTGCTCTTTTGTTGAGTGTTTGGGTACCACCGACTGAGAGGTCAGTGGAGGGATAAAACAAAACAAAAGATTCTCCGCCCGGCCCTCCTCCGAGGGAGGGAGTGGTTCGTTCACCAACTCCCAAAGAGCAACTCCCTCCATCTCTGGGTCGCCCGTCTCAGGGCCTCTTGCTCTTCTGCTTGCCGCAAGGTTTGGCGGGGGCCGAGACCGGCAGGGCGGATGCCCTGCAACCGGCTCCACGGTGCTGCGGCGCGGGGGACGGTTGGAGGCAGCAGCTGCCCGCCGGGGCAGGATGTTTCGAATCGCCTCAGTCTGCTTCTGTGCAGCCAAGAACTGCTGGGCGAAGCTCTCGACTGTGTCACCAAAGAGGCTGGTCTGGGACATGGGGGCATTAAGGAGCCGAACTTTGTCGGCGTCCCTCATATCGGCCAGACACAGCCAGAGATGGCGCTCCTGTACCACAAGCGTGGACATCACACGACCCAGAGAACTCGCTGTGACTTGTCTTTTGGAGTGCGAGGTCAGTTGCGGTTCAGAGTTCTTTCACGTCGGAAAAGCATTATAGCCGTGACGGCGGCAAATAAATTATTATTTAAAACTACAAAAAGAAGACAACAACGGAACAGGAGAAGATGGTATTCTTTCAATCTCTACAAGGACTTGTACCACAGCAGATGCTGACCCGGGAGAGAAGGGACAGTTTGTCCCTTAAGGTGGAGGCGGTACCAGGACACAACTGGATCGCTACCTACCGCTCCACCGGTGGGATTTCCGTATACCCTTTGGCTGCTCCACCATCGAGGGTGGTGAGGGAGGAGGACCTTCCAGGCCGGTTTCTGGCAGTAAAAGGTGCCATCCACGACCTGGTGAGCTCCTCATGCACCTCCAGGAAGAATGGCACCGGAGTGGGGCACTGAGAACCAGTGCGGGCCACCCCGAGAAACCAGTCATCCAACCTCGAGGGCTCAGTACGCGGTGGAGGTTTCCACTCGAGCCCTACCCTCTCGGTGGCCCGGGAAAGCATAGCTGTCATCTCTGGATCCGATTCAGGCCTTGCTACCATCCCAGAGGGCGGCAGCGCAGCCGAATCTTCCTCTCCAAAGAGCTCCGGCTCGCCTTCCGATGCAGCGATCGACATTGTCATCTTCCTGCAATGAGAACATGACTCATCCACGAATGCCAACTCAGCGTGCTTAATGCTCAGGCACGTGAGGCAGCAATCGTGACCATCACTCGGTGCCAGATAACGACCGTATCCAGAAATGCACGGGTGAAATGCCATCTTTAAAAAGGCGTGTCTTTAAAAAGACATTCACCCGTGAATGCTCTTTTAGGAGTATCCTTTTAGTTGTGCTGAAGCACACAGGGGAGATGGCCGCCACAACACTACAGGAGGTAGTGTAGCCTGTAGTTTGCACCCACTCAACGAAGGTCGACCAACCCGCTGTAGCGCTGTACGACCCGCACAAAGAAGCTCCTTTGAACGCGCTGACTCGTTCGTTCAAACAAAGTGCCTATTTATACTCGCTCTGCGATCAGCGGCAGCTCGATGCAATCATCGCATGCCAATGTGCATTGGCTCGTTTAGTTTACACTTGAAGTAGATTGGTCTCTCTAGCGATATTCCCAATTCGTCGGTCGGTATGTGACGTCGAAAGTGACCATTCACGACTGAAAGGTAACCACTGATGCCTTTGGGAACAGCAGCCCAGAACAATGCTTATCAGAGGACAGAAAAAACATATATGTTTGAATCATGTCACAATAAATAAACTGAAATTGTAGCCTACATAGTTTGTGCAATTACATTTATTTAAATTGAATGTTAAAAGTTCATATTGATCATCTTCTATTCTGTAATGTTAATATAATTCATACACTGTCAGAATAAAAGGTTGCATTTTTTGCATGCAACAGCCTGTCACTGGCAGTCCCTTTTACTAAAGTGACCATAGTTCAACTATAGTATTTGTAGTTTTCTTTCGAGGGAACTTCGAACTGCGTCCTCTAGAGGTCGCTATGGGGAACGCCCTCAGCGTGACCGGTGTCTGAAGCATATATCTAAAAACGACAATAACATTGGCCGGCAACAGCCTATGATGTCATTACCCTGCGCGATCACAGTATAAAAGGGCGCGGGATAACACGTCATCCTCTTCTTCGTCTTCACTGACCGTTTTATTTATGAAAGCTAAACATGACTAGGATTGCATGTTTCTCGCCAGAGGTTTTACTCTGATACCTGCAGTTTCACACGGCTCGCATGCTGTGTGTGTGTGTGGTGAAGAGCAAGTGCGTTCAGCTCTCGAGGGAATTGGATGCGCTCTGCATTCATTGCTTATTTCTTGTGAAGGATAAGCATGAATTGAACACGCTCGTCTCACGAGGAGGCGGCTTGTGCTCATCGGGATGCATTCGGGGGACTACTGAGGGGATGCGAGTACTTCACCATTTACCCGAATTTGTAGATAGCGTGTGCATGAGTGCGTTCGCCTCTCGCCGGAATAGCGACGCATTTGCGGCAGCGGTTTTCATTCGCGCTTGATTTCCGAGGTAATCTAGCGGTTGGGCGGAGCGTGTTTAGCTCCCACGGGAGCTAAGTGCATGCTGCGCGTTGCGGTCGCGGTGAGAACATGGAAAGGACCTGACGGGAAATTTCTCCCTATCAGTAATTTCCTTTTGTTTGTATAGGAAATGTATAGTGTGGATCTGTCTGCAGTTGTTGGACAGATGATTTATGTCATGTCCTTCTCATATAACCACATTATGCTGCACTCCGGCTTGAGTTTGGAAAAATGCATTCTCATCCCGCAGTCACAGATTCCAGCATACTAGTTATGCCAACATCGAGGGGATGTGTGAGAATGGTTATGAGAAGATGCAGCCTGTTGAAGAGACTCTGGCTTGCTATTTCTCCATGAGGGAGACATCTTCTCTTAGGGCTCGCGGCAGCAGGTCAGGCTGCAGTCTTGTTGCACACCATGGTGGTGCTTCAGGCTTTTCAGGCTGATCTGCTGAAAGACCTGGATAAAGGCAGGGTCTATCCCCTGATGAGGTGGCTGAGTTGCGTTGCACCACGGATCTTGCTCTCCGTGCCACTAAGCAGGCCGCCACTGCTATTGGCAGATCCAAAAAAATGACAGCCATGGTGGTTACGGAGAGACATCTGTGGGTGAGTCTGGTGGATATCGGGTCAAAAGAGAAGGGCTTTCTTCTTGATGCACCGGTTTCCCCTTCTGAGCTTTTCGGCACTTCCGTCGAGACGGTGGTCATGAGGTTTAAGGAGGCCAAGACGTGCTCGGCTGCCTTTAAATCCTTCATTGAAAAAACCACGAGGGTCCAGGCTTCGGACTTCATCTCCAGCCTATATCATGAGCCTGAGTCATGCGTGGGAACCATGGTTGGTGAGTATGATCCATTTTTATCTACTCTACTGCTAGTTCTTGTGTATTTGATGCTAGCCTTTCTCTGCAGCGCTACTCAGACCTTTTCTGTTATCAACGCTCCATAGACGGTCAGGCCCGTGGGTCCTCACTGTCACACTGCCCTTATGGTCGAACCAGTAATCTCCCCTCTGCAGAGTGGGCTGGAGTACACTGCGTTCCCTGAGGTAAGAGGGATTTGTGTTTCTGTGGGAACCCCTCCTTTGTTCTTCTGCTCTGAGGAGCAGTAAGCTCTATATGCATGAATGGTTATTGGGTCCCGCTATTTCTTCAGATTCTATCGGGTCTGGTTATACGGGACCCACGCTCTCTATCGAGATAGAGAGCATGAGACCATGTCCAGCTGCACCAGTGGACTGTCTCTTATTGGGCCCTGCTGGGTTACTCCTTTTAATCTAGCGCCCCCTTCTGGTCGAGCTGAGAGGTGCTCCCCTCTCTGTGAGGGTTAGCTATGAGTCGCTCCCAGTATGTGCTGTAAGGGCCCGCCTCAGCTTGAGATCCTGAGAGTGCTGCTCTCGAAGGACCCTATCGGTCCTAACGAAAATGGGCTATTGAGTCGAGCTGGGTTCCTCTCTCTCTGCTAGGGGTTGAACCCTCCACTCTTGAGCTCCGTGGCAGTGACATCAGGTAGTTGGGCCGCTTGCTGCTTCCCTGATAAGCTGCCTCTATTCGGGTCAAGCCAGGCAGTGCTCCCCTCACCTCAGAGGGTTGTCTTTGAGCCTGCCGCTCCCCATTGAGTGTCTGAGGACTTCTGGGCATTTGTGAGCAGATGCTTCGGAATCTTTCTAAATCCATGCTATGGTAAGTGCACACGCTAAGCTCTGTGCACTTTCTTAAATCTACATTGTGGTAAGTGTGCACGCTAAGCATTCTGCGCACTTTCTAAAATCCTGTATGGTCATCATTGTGAGCCAGTGAGTCGCCCCTCTGTGGAGTGGGTCTGAGTACACTTGGTTCCCTGAGGTATGAAGCTCTCTATGGGGTAGAGAGCACGAGACTGGATTGGGGTTTCAATGCAATGCCTTTAATCTAGTCAGCATCGCTCCCCTCACTGTAGAGGGTTATTATGAGCATGCTGCTTCCTCAAGCGAACTAGGCCCTTCCTCTGCCTCCTTGATATGCTGAGTTTATGACTAAGCTTGCAGTACGCTTACCCTTCTGGATTTCTACGAACATGCTGTAGGTCGAGCATCTGCCTCCCCCTTTCGGCTGAGAGCTGGGTGTTATGCTCCCTCAGCTAGGTAACTTACTGCTAGCCAGACCAGCATTATGACCATGATGATGAGTTGGTGACTTCTCAGACGTATTGTTCTATGAGATGCGCCATTTCCATCTATGTGCGCTCCGTGTATGCTATGGACTGCTCCCTCAGAGTGCCATGGTCACATAAGGTCTCTAGGTCTGTCTGGTAAACAGTCTCTAGGGCCCCTTAGCAACGGTATCTTTCCAATCCATGTTATGGTAAGTGTGCACTCGAAGTCTCTGTACACTTCCTAAAATCCACGCTGTGGTAAGTTCGCACATCAAGCATTTTGCAATCTTTCTAAAAATCCTGTATGGTAGGGATTACGCGCTGCGGCTTCGTGCCCTTTCTTTGAGTCGGTTGGTTCCACCTTGGGCACCACTCTACCTATGTTTCCTCAGTGATACCTACTTTAACAGTGTGTTGCTACTAGGGGTCTGTCGAGACTGTTCCTTCAGCAAGCTCATGCAGAGCAAGTAGTAGCTCCCTGGGTGACAGGCCAAGACCTAGTTATGATTCTAGGCACTTGGTCGTATCCCCTTAAAGGAATCTCTTCTTGATTCCAAGCTTTTGAGCTCTACCCTGGGCCCATGAGTCCTGGCCCTAACAGGTAAGTTTATGGGGTATGTAGCTTAGGCTTTTGGCCGTAGGGGATAATGTCACTGATAGCCGTCTAAACGTCCAAGGGGCAACTCCCTTAAAGCTTTGGTAGAGTTAGTACTTAGTGCTCACCTGTGGTTTGGCATGCACTCCCCTCAGCATGGTGGCGTGGGTATACTGTTCCCCATAGCGACCTCTAGAGGACGCAGGTCGAAGTTCCCTCAAAAGGGAACGTCTCAGGTTACCTATGTAACCATGGTTCCCTGAGAAGGGAACGAGACACTGCGTCCTCTAGTTTCCTTGCCATGCTGCAGACGCAAGCTTCAGACGAAGAAGCGGATGACATGTTATCCCGGCGCCCTTTTATACTGTGATCGCGCAGGGTAATGACGTCATAGGCTGTCGCCGGCCAATGTTATTGTCGTTTTTACATATATGCTTCAGACACCGGTCACGCTGAGGGCGTTCCCCATAGCGACCTCTAGAGGACGCAGTGTCTCGTTCTCTTCTCAGGGAACCATGGTTACATACGTAACCTGAGACGATTTCCATGGTTACCACTAAAGTAAACATATTTTAACCATGTGTAAACAAAAATATAACCTAATAAGCAATTAAGGCGTATTAAATGTTAAAATGGTTTTCAAATATAAAGTTAAGTGGATATCATTAACCATTGTACTCTTAGTAATTTACAATTTTTCTGAATTGCTAAAAAACATTTCTTGAAACCATCACTAATTTTCTCAAAACCTTAAACACAAATCCAAATACTCAAACCAAATTCACAAAACCTCTGAATCTTCCATCAAAATCAAACAATCACTGCAAAACCATTTCACTTGCACTCAAAATCCAACGGTGCTCTCAGATCACACACACATGAGTCAATAAAATAAACACTACAGAGAAAAATGGAGAGCACAGTATCCAGAACATTACAGAAAAAGTATATTGTATTCAGTAAACAATTTTGCAATTCTGTAAAAAAGTATAGTAATTGCAACTGAGTAAGGTGAATATATTGTATAGGCCTACTGTGCATTACAGTTTTTCTGAATTGCTAAAACACTAAACCCAATTCTCTGAACCAAATTCTCACTAGCTTACAGTTTTTTTTCAATTGCTAACATCCCTTTGTCCAATCTATAATTACATTTTCAAAACTGTAAACACAATTAGCAAAACATCCATCTTTTGTGACCATACCATTAACACAATTCATAGGAGTAGGACTGTCTGGACTGTCTGGTTTGGTTCAGCTACCAAATCAGACATCAAGAGACTACAACAGACAGCCAAGACGATTATTGCCCCAACCTCCAAGATCTGTACACTTCCAGAGTAAGGAAAAGGGCTAAGAAAATCACTTTGGACCCCACACACCCAGCCCACTCTCTCTTCATACTGTTGCCTTCTGGTCTGCGCTACAGACCATAATTTTCTGTTTTTCTTATATTACTGTTATAATTCCTGTGTATGTCTGCACTGTCATGTATGTTTGCACTATGTCCATACTTTCTTCTGCACTGGAAGCTCCCGTCGTCAAGTCAAATTCATTTTGTCTGTAAACATACTTGGTAATAAAGCTCTTTCTGACTTTCTGAGAAGGGAGAAGGAGAGGTAGGGGGCAAAAGGCAAAGGGCTGTATGTTTTTTTTTTTTTCACACACAGAAATTTCATTTTGCCAATAAAGCCTCTTTTCTTTAAAAATAAATTATTAAGAAAGTCACTTTTCTTTGACATTCCATAAAGTACTGATGACTTCTTCACTATGCTGTACACATACAATCTTAAATGAATCCACACATTTACACAAAAAAATTGTTTTGAGTTATTTAATTATTATTATTATTATTTATTATAATTTTTTTTAAATGGATCTCATATTGTATGTTCTATACATGTCGAACTGAGACATGACAAGTAATACAGTTTTTGTAATGCCATTAATTGTTATAATTTTGACAGTCTATGCCAGGGGTTCTCAAACCTCTCCATGAAGTACCCCCAGCACTGCACGTTTTGTATGTCTCCCTATATCAGGCATACCCACTTCAGGTCTTGCAGTCTCCATTAATGAGCTGATGAGTTGAATCAGGTGTGATAGATGAAGGAGACATAAAAAATGTGCAGGGCAGGGGGTACTCCAGGACAGGTTTGAGAACCACTGGTCTATGCTCTATGATCGACTATATCAGGGGTGGCGAACTCCGGTCCTGGAGAGCCGCAGCCCTGCAGAGTTCACTCACCTGCCTGTAGCTTCCTAGTAACCCTTCAGGCCTTGATTAGCTTGTTCAGGTGTATTTGATTAGGGCTGAAGCAAAACTCTGCAGGGCTGCGGCTCTCCAGAACCGACGTTCGCCACCCCTGGACTATATATTTCTACTGGATAGAAAACCTGTGCCAATGTTTTGACTGTAATGACTCGATTTTGAATCGGGTTTGCTGTGTTTTGATAGCGTTAGTAAATGTAGGAAAAGGTATTCGGCATTTTGAAACGTAGAGTTTGTATTTATTTAACAAAATGTGGTTTTGGCCAGAAAATTTACTATTTGACTAATTGTGTGATGTAGGTGTGTTGCTGCGTTAAGAGTTTAGAAAAAGTACTTGGTAAACGCTTGTTAGCAATTGAAAAAAACTGTAAACCAATTTATCGAATAAAGCACTCTTTCTGCTAAACCTTAAACACGTTCAGGCAGTTAGGCTCTATTTGCAAATCTCATGCACTCTTTCTCTAAACACATTCTCATTCACTTAAACACTAATCACACTGTGATGCATTTGTGCTGCAAAATGCTAAACGCAAGCGGCAAAAGTTAAACACAACCAAAGCACAGTTCCCGTTCAAGGGAACTTCGAACTGCGTCCCCTAGGGGGGGACCTATTCATTGTCGAAATCATACTCTAGATTTAATACTGTCACATGGAATTGATGTTGATGGTGTTGAAATTATGCAGCCAAGCGATGATATCTCAGATCATTATTTAATCTTGTGCAAACTTCATATAGCTAAAACTGTAAATTCTACTCCTTGTTACAAGTATGGTAGAACCATCACTTATACCACAAAAGACTGCTTTGTAAGTAATATTCCTGATTTATCCCAATTCCCTAGCATTTCCAAAACCTCAGAACAAATTGATGATGTAACAGAACCTATGGACTCTCTCTTTTCTAGCATTTTAGATACGGTTGCTCCTTTACGCTTAAGGAAGATTAAGGAAAACAGTCTGACACCGTGGTATAATGAGCACACTCGCACCCTAAAGAGAGCAGCCCGGAAAATGGAGCGCAGCTGGAGGAAAACAAAACTAGAGGTATTTCCTATTGCTTGGCGGGAAAGTAAACTATCCTACAGAAAAGCATTAAAAACTGCTAGATCTGATTACTTTTCTTCTCTTTTAGAAGAAAACAAACATAACCCCAAGTATTTATTCAATACAGTGGCTAAACTAACGAAAAATAAAGCATCAACCATGTTGGCCGGAGACAGCCCATGACGTCACTACCGGTGCGACTATTAGTATAAATAGGCGCCGGGAGAACATGTCATTCTCTTCTTCGTCTTCTTCGTTTTGTTTGAAGCGTGCATTTCTGTGGTAAGAGCGATCTCTATTCATATCATTATGGCAAGGAGTAGCAAAGCGTTTAAGAGGATGTGTGCAACCGTGTTGTCGTTGTTTAACATCCGACGACACACACGATCTATGCATTATTTGTTTGGGCGAAGAGCACGCACGCGATGTCTCCGAGGGGGCAATCGGCCTGCACTGCGAGCGTTTTTCCAGTGAAAAATCTCCGCTCTTGTGATCCAGACAGGGCGTCAGCGCTTTTGTCCGGATCAGAGTGATACCTCAGTATCCACTCATTTCCTTTCCATCTGCCCTTATCTTCCCCTTCCTAATTCCCCTGTAACCACCCCTGACTAAGGTTAGGTGGGAATTTCCTGCTTTACAGTCTCCTATGCTGGACCTATGATGTTTGGTTGGTTCTATGGCTTCATAGTGACCACCTTACTGATGGTCCGGACCAGAGGCTTCTTCGGACGGGGCTCCGACGCGGGAACTTTGGTGTGTGAGTACGATCCATTTCTAAATATATATATATATATATATACAGTGGGTACGGAAAGTATTCAGACCCCCTTAAATTTTTCACTCTTTGTTATATTGCAGCCATTTGCTAAAATCATTTAAGTTAATTTTTTTTCCTCATTAATGTACACACAGCACCCCATATTGACAGAAAAACACAGAATTGTTGACATCTTTGCAGATTTATTAAAAAAGAAAAACTGAAAAATGCTCAGTATTTAGTAGAAGCACCCTCTTGATCTAATACAGCCATGAGTCTTTTTGGGAAAGATGCACAAGTTTTTCACACCTGGATTTGGCGATCCTCTGCCATTCCTCCTTGCAGATCCTCTCCAGTTCTGTCAGGTTGGATGGTAAGCTGGTGGTTGTGTGTATAACCCTTCTGCTAGCTTTCTTTGCGGTGTTTCCCGGGACCTGTGTGTTTCTGTCCTTTCTCTAGGGTAGGTCCTCGGTGAGCACCCCCTCTGCTGGATTCAGAAACCGGGTGCTCGACTCGCAGTGTTTATCTCACTTCGTCGATATATGTCCAGACGGTACTATAAGCTGGGTTTCGGCTTCATACTTCCTGGATCATGCGGCCAGATCACAGGCTTCTGCGGGAGCCTTCTTGATCATCAGGCCCCCAGCACGACACTGCAAAAGATTCCTGGATGTCCGGGCTCCAGGATATCCCCTCTTGCTGAGGCATTGAGCGTGTCATGTTCTCCCGGCGCCTATTTATACTAATAGTCGCACCGGTAGTGACGTCATGGGCTGTCGCCGGCCAACGTGTTGTTGGTGTTTTTTCAATGTATGCTTCAGACACGGGTCACGACGAGGCGTTCCCCATTGCGACCCCTAGAGGACACAGTGTCTCGTTCCCTACTCAGGGAACCATGGTTACATAAGTAACCTGAGACGTTGTCATCGTTTGCACACAACGATTCAAAATTGTTCACACTTGTTTTTAATGATGTGATCAAAGCAACTGTACAAAATATGAGCCAGTTCAGAGTGCACAAGTGGCACAGATGACTGAATGATGATATGAACAATAGATGGAAACTATCCGAGAAGGAGAGAAGGAAGACTACATGTAAGAAGTGGAGGATGAGGAGGAAGACGATGAGGAGAGAAAGAGTAAGGTTTAGAGAGTGTTATCAAGGCTGGATCTGTCAGACCAGAGGGTTTTTTTCTCTTTGTCTAGCAAAAAAGACAACATTACTTGTGATGTGGACAAAGTCTTCAGGCCGGACTCTAGCACAAAGACATGATGCTGAGATAGAATGAATCTCTCCTTGACCCTGATTTTACAATTGCACAACAGTATTTGAGTGTACTGTAACATGCTATTCATTTAGTGTTTTATTTGACCTTTTTGGCCTTTGCAGTTGGACTGTAGTATTTTTGCAATATCCAAGTGCTGAATATATACAAACATTCAGTACTATTCAATATTCAGCACAATACTATTGTAATGAATTTTCTTTATTTTAGCTCTTTTCAAAGGGAGAATCGAATCTGAAGATTCAAAATCAACCCAATTAGAATGGATTCCAAATTTGAATAGCTTACACTTCATCCACTATTCGTCCAGCGTCTAGTAGAATTTAGTGTATCTTACCAATTTTATTTGTACTACTACGTGGCCAACAACAATGGTACAAGATTGGTATCTGTGTTATCTATAGTCGAATTTAGTGTATCTTACCAATTCTATTTGTACTACTACGTGGCCAACGACAATGGTACAAGATTGGTATTTGTGTTATCTATGAGCAAGGTAACCAGATCTGGGCAAAGTTTTAACTTTAAATTCACGACACAAGACAATGATTCTTATAATGAAACAGGAATTTATTGGCTATTCTAGATTACATTAAACTAAACTAATGCAAACACACACACATACACACAAATACGGTTCAAAGGATGAGGATTTTAACGGAGTTCTGAGGAAGTCCCAAAATTCTAGTAAGTTACTAGTTCTTAGATCGCACCAAGAAAATCACAAAAGCAGAGATTTGTCTTATCTTTACTGCTTAAGATCAATTCAGCACCAGTTCAGCAAGAGATGAAGCTTTGTTTGTTTACTTGCATTTTGGTGACAGCTGAGCGGGGTTTCCCTTGTTGGTTCGTCTCAGGGAATTCCAGCGCCTCTGATTGGTTATAGATCTGTCGTTTGGATGACGTCTTTGGGGAAGCCCTCGGGTAGAGTGAGGGGTAGAGTGAGGGTTTCCTTGTGATGTAGGAGCTTCGGAAGTCGGTTGCCTTGGGTAAGGAGAGTAAGGCTTGCCTTGAAGTTCTTCTGAGAGTAAATAAAAAAAAAGAAAAATTGATAAAATTGAATTAGAAAAGAGAGTGCTAGAGTTTGAGGGTCAAATAAAGATGGAAGAGATGTGTTTTTAGACATTTCTTGAAGATGCATGTGCATTACTGCATGTAAAATATATTTTGCTTTGCAATATAACAATTTTAAACGTAACAATGTAATTAAAAAAGCAATGGTTGACATACTGTAATAATGTTTGTATTTGTATGTTACCTGACAATTACTGTATCAGTTAAATATATTACACACTTTCATTATACTGAATTTATAGAATAGAACACCTTTATTGCACAGCTGTAATTTGAAATTTAACCTCTCTATAGTAGCAATACACACTTAACAGTTCCAGTGCACATGTTAACAAATATGTACAGAACTGTGTGAAGTTACATATTTACATTATTTTTTACAAATTAATAAATAAATGTATTCCTTGTGTTATGTCTAATCCTTAGCATCAGCTAATCTACTGCTTTGTGCCGTTCTTCAGTTATCGATTACTGATCACAACATACTGTAGGATCAGGGTTGAAGTTAAAATACGCGTAGTACTGTAAATCCATGCCTTTATCAGATCTCGTCGGAATTGGCTAGAGGAGGGTGAGCAGAATTTTGCCTAGGGCAGCAAGTTAAAAATTCTATTCAGCAACTATGTATTGATAGGAAAATAACTGATGACTTAAAGATAATTGCAGATTTTTGTGCTAAGTTCTTTAATGATTTATATTCTTCCAAATTCTGCCAGCAGAATTTTTTGATTCTTTATTCTCACATAAAATAAATTAATAGCCTAAAGAAGATTGACGTCTATGTGATGAATCAATCGTTTTTTAATTTAATAATGAAATATAAAAAAAGTAAAATAAAAAGGCAAATTTTTATGTTTTTCATTTGTTCAGACAAAACGAAAAATCAAGAATTCGGCTTAATTTTTAGTTTTCACGTTCAGGGATAGAAAATGAGTAAACAGCTTGAATATCGGATCTCTACATGTGGGCGGGAATGAAACGCCCCTTTCTGCTGATTGGTCAACCAAAAATTACAACAAAAATATTTATTTAAAAAAAGTAAATAAATAAAATAAAAAATAAACAAACATAATAATAGTCATCGGCTTCTACGGATTCTTAATTACTTTTATTTCTACTACATTTAATCTTTCTCTTCATCAAACAGCCAGATTAACGAATGGCTTGGCACAATCCGTATACCGAGGCAGACAGAGCTTTCTTTTGTGTAGGCAGCATACATTCTGCAACCTACTCGTGAAATATTCGTTTATCTCATGAATTTACTTCATACATGCACTCACAACTAGAAATAAACCAGAGATGATTCTATCAGTGTCAGAAATTAACTTTCCCATTAGGGGCAACTGATTTTTTTAAAACCATTTATACAGAATTTCATATTAGGCCTAAATATGTATGTCATCCTTAATGTTAAATTCTTAAATGCTAATGTTAAATTAGAATACATGTAATATGACAATGTTACCAATTAAATCAGTATTAATCAAGCCTTCTTTGCATTTCAGAGATAGAAGCTGCGTCTGAAGTTGCTTTTAGATGTAGGCCTATTTACTAGGGATGCACCAAAATGAAAATTCTGGGCCGAAACCAAAACCGAAAATGCTTTGTAATTATTATTTATTATTTTATTAAATAATATAAAGTAATTTTGTAAGACTTTTTAATTGAACTGTATAATTTTAATGACACTAAATTAAAAAAAAAACAAGCCAATAAAATAGCCACACTTTTACTGAAAGTAACACAATAAAACTGGACAGAATTTATTGGTAGCACTTTACAATAAGGTTAATTAGTTAACTACTTTAGTTAACAAACTAAGAATGAACAATAGTTCTTCAGCATTTATTAATCTTAGTTAATGTTAATTTCAACATTTACTAATGCATTATTAAAATCAACAGTAGTGCTTGTTAACAGTTAATGCACTCTGAATTAACATGAACTAACAGTGAATAACTGTATTATTAAAACTAACATAAAGAAAGATGAACAAATACTGTAATAAATGTATTGTTCATTGTTCGTTCATGTTAGTTAATACATTAACTAACATTAACTAATGGAACCTTGTTGTAAAGTGTTGCCTTAATATTAAATATCAATATATTATTTTTATTCACTTCTATGTAACAGAATCAGAAATAAGTTGTTGTTGTTGTTTTTTGGACTAATTATCCAAATAATGTATAGTCCTAAGCTATTATTATCAGCATGTGAGCAGAGCAGCTTCACTGAAAGCATAATTTTACCAGCGTTGTCCAGTACAGCTGTACTAAAGCATGTTACAGCACAGTAGCGCTACTGCAAACCGGAACAATACTGCATAAAAATTTCCTGTCAGCTCGTTATTTGAGCAGACTTTGCTTTTCCGGTGAGCATGAGCGGTACACACGAGTACATTCATA
This sequence comes from Sinocyclocheilus rhinocerous, assembly GCF_001515625.1. Taxonomy (NCBI): domain Eukaryota; kingdom Metazoa; phylum Chordata; class Actinopteri; order Cypriniformes; family Cyprinidae; genus Sinocyclocheilus; species Sinocyclocheilus rhinocerous. The sequence goes on along the minus strand of NW_015657962.1, from coordinate 129,310 downwards.
GCGGAATATTGAACGGAGCGTCAAACCGCGCATTGACGAGAAGAGTGAAACCTGTGCGCTGAACACTGCCGGCCGAAAATTCGGTGCATCCCTACTATTTACAGTTTAATACTGATCAGACGGTTGTACATGCATTTACATAGCAATTACAACTGTATAATGAAATTATATTAATGTTTTATACAACATTTTTATCATAGAAATATGTAATGCCAAAATTAAATGATAGGCCTACTTTATGATACTTATGAAAGTAATATCGCCACTAGGTGGCGGTAAGTCCATTGTGTTAATAAAGAAACCTTTTATTCAATCTATTCGTTCAAGATTCTGATTCATAATCAAGGAATAAATTCAAGTGTCTGTCCTTAATAATTGGTCATTGAATTGTTGTCTATAATAATGGGTCTTTCAAAGACTGATTCATATCAGGATTCAGGAATAATACTCCACTTTATGCGCCTACTGTGACTTTGGCTTGATGACGTCAAGAAAATACCCACCCCACCCATTCACTTCTGAGAATTACTATCCTTACCTATCATGCCGCACAATGTAACTGTAAAAATTATGTAAATATGTAACTTCACATAGTTCTGTACATATTTGTTTACATGTTTACTTTTAAATTAAAACACTTGACCCTCTACTTGCACTCTCTATTCGTTTTCTAACTGCTTGTTTTTCTTAAAAAAACACTAGCTTTCTATATTCTATTTCTGTTCTATCTAGCTACCTGTTTTCTTTGTGTGTGTGTGTGTGTGTGTGTGTGTGTGTATATATAGGAAAATCCTTTTCCTAATGAAAGCCACAAAACAGAAAAATCTTCAGTCCAAAAAAAGGATTCAAAAGGAGAATAATAATCTCTAAAACAAAAACTCAGGAAAAAGACAAAACAGCCAAATTAAACACAGGGAAACAATCCAAAAAAAGCTTTCAAAGTATAGTTCTTTGAACTAGAGCAGACTTACGGCAGCAACTGGCTTAGGAACAACAATAACCAAGCAAAGATACAAAGGAAGTGACCAGCTTAAATACACAGCCCAGAACGAGGCACAACATTGACACGAGAGTACCATAGGGACCTCTAGTGGCAAAAATGAGACATTACAAAGCAAAAGCTCTGACAGGACCCCTCCCTCTAGGAACGGCTCCTGACGTTCCCTCCAGGACAACTGGGCTTGCGAGCGTGAAATTCCTGAATTAGTTTGGGGCCCAAGATGTCCTTGGCAGGAACCCAGGAGCACTCCTCAGGGCCATAGTCTTCCCAGTCCACAAGATACTGCCGGGACCCACGTACTTGACGGACATCCAGTATTCTGTGGACTGTGTAATCTGGCTGGCCACCGATGATACGAGGAGGGGGAGGTTTACCTGTCGCAAGAAAAGGGGAAGACAAAACAGGTTTTAACAGGGAGACATGAAAAGTGGAATTTATCTTCAAAGACTTAGGCAAGTATAAACGATAAGTAACTGGGTTAACTTTCCTGGCAATCTTGAAGGGACCGATGAACCTCTGGGAAAGTTTACGGGACTCCACCCGCAAGGGAATGTTCTTAGTGGAGAGCCAGACTCTTTGGCCAGGGCGCAGAGTGGGGGCAGGTCTGCGTCTGCGATTAGCCTGGTGCTGGTACTGCTGAGAGACCTTAAGGAGCTTGAGTCTGGCCTTTTCCCATGTCTGGCGGCGGCGCTTAACAAACTGCTGAGCAGAGGGAACTGCGACCTCCACTTCTTGTTCAGGAAATAGTGGAGGGGTGTACCCGAACTGGCACTCGAAAGGGTACATGCCTGTAGCAGAGGAGCGAAGGGTATTGTGCGCGTATTCTGCCCACATGATGAAGGAAGACCAAGAGGATGGGTTGTTAGCTGCCATACACCTCAGTGTATTCTCAAGATCTTGGTTAAGCCTCTCTGTTTGCCCATTGGACTCCGGGTGGAACCCAAAAGATAGACTCACTGTAGTCCCCAGTGATTGACAAAATGCCCGCCAGAATCGGGAGGAAAATTGGGGTCCTCGATCAGAGACGATGTCTTGTGGGATGCCAAAGACTCGAAAGACTTGGGTTATAACCAATTCAGCAGTTTCTTTAGCGGTGGGTATTTTGGGCAGAGGAATAAATCGGGCGGCCTTGGAGAATCTATCAACTATGACCATGATAGTGGTGTTGCCTTGTGATAGCGGAAGTCCAGTGATAAAATCCATGGAAAGGTGAGACCAAGGTCTATGAGGTATGGAGAGAGGGTGCAACAGCCCCTGAGGAGAACGGTCAGAGACTTTACTTTGGTTGCACGTGGGACATGCGTTACATCCTCCTTGATGGTTGGCCACCAAAATCGTCTTTGGAGGAACTCAAGAGTGCGAGAAGTACCAGGATGACAAGTGAGACGAGAGGAGTGACCCCACTGGAGGATCTGGGAGCGGACAGCTTTTGGGACAAACAGACAGTGGGTTGGCCCCCCTCCTGGGTCAGATTCTCGGGCTTGGGCCTGTTTTACAGTATTTTCCAAATTCCACCTGATAGGAGCTATTATTTTGGAAATGGGGATAATTGATGCAATAGAATCTTCCTGAGGAGTGTTTACATATACTCGGGACAAAGCATCAGGTTTTAGGTTCTTAGAGCCGGGGCGGTAGGATAAGATGAACTGGAATCGGTTGAAGAATAAGGACCAACGTGCCTGGCGGGGGTTGAGTCGCTTTGCCTGCTGAATATATTCCAGATTTTTGTGGTCTGTGAGTACTTGGAATGGGTGTTTGGCCCCCTCAAGCCAATGCCTCCACTCTTCAAGCGCTAGCTTAACTGCCAGTAACTCTCAATCCCCTACATGATAGTTCCTCTTAGTTGGTGTAAGGCGGTGGGAAAGGAATGCACACGGATGCAGCTTGTTGTCCTCCCCCCTTTGGGATAATGCAGCTCCAACCCCTACATCCGAAGCATCGACCTCCACGATGAAGGGTTTATCTGGGTTAGGGAGAATGAGAATAGGTGCAGCGGTGAAATGGCTTTTTAGTCTGCTGAAAGCTAACTCTGCTTCAGGTCCCCAATAAAAACTGGTTGTGTTCCCCTTGGTGAGGGCAGATAAAGGAGCCACCACAGTACTGAAGTTCAGGATGAACTTGAGATAAAAATTGGCAAAGCCAAGGAAACGCTGTACCTCCCTTACCGACGAGGGGGAGGGCCAATCCACAACTGCTTGAACCTTTTGAGGGTCCATTTGTATCTGGCCAGGCTTGATGATGAACCCCAGGAACTGAACATCGGTCACATGAAATTCACATTTCTCAGGTTTAACATACAGATAGTTATCAAGAAGGCGTCTGAGAACTTTACTGACGTGTTTTAAGATGGGGAAAGCCTAGTCCTACCCAATTGCATGGGTTCCGAAGAATCTTGGGGCACTGGTAGCATTTGGGCAAGAGCTGGACTGGCAGACAATGTGGAAACAGATGGGTGGTTCAGGCTTCTCTCCCTCAGGCGATTATCCAGCCGGATTCCTTGATCCATAAGAGTCTCGAGATCAAGAGCAGGTTCTCTGGTAGCCAGATCATCCTTGCTTGCCTCGGACAGACCATTTAGGAAAGACACCATAACGGCTTGTTGATGAGCCATGCCAGGTGACTGGCTTTGGGAATGTTGATGTCTTTGGCCGTACAGTTGTTGAACAACACATACACAGCACGAGATGACACTTCAATGAGAGGTGTGGCTTCCAAGGTCAGTCCTAGTCTTAGGCAAGTCCTGGAAGGTTGAAAGAAGTCTAGCTTACTGTCGAGAGAGTTGCCAGGTCGCATGTTGAGGCGGACGCTGAAGGCTGTAGGCAGGTATTGTAATCCACAGCGCAGATGATCTTGGAGGTAGCCATGGTTGTCGACCAGGCGGCTGTGTTTTGAGACGTGTTGGAGGCTCTGCTGTCTTTGCTTCAAGTGAAGTCAATTAAGGGTTCAAAGCAATTAAGCAGGTCTTTTCCAATGAGGAGTGGATACATATTGAGTGGTGAGACATATACTGAGTGAACGAGGTCCATCGGTCACACAGTTAGGTGAATTGGGGCCATATGTTTTAGCTGTAGGCCCGTGTGGGAATATGCTTGAAGAATTAACTCTGAGTAGGTTTGCCTCGAGTTAGACGCGTACCCGACAACTATAAAAAGGCATCATCAATAGAGCTCTGATTCATTGATTCACCATGGCAACCAGCGAATTCAAACGGTCGTCATATTTCACGCCCCTGGAACTGGAGATACTCTTAAAAGTTTACGGCGAACACAAGCACATTAAAAAAAAAAAAAAAAAGAGCAACACAGCTGCCTCTGCAAAGGCAAGACAGAAATCATGGGAGTCGATTGCTACTCGAGTCAATGCGTAAGAATGAATGTATCTTTGAAAATGTAAATTACTAAGCCTTTTCTTTGTCTCTTAATAGCACACGAGCCAATTAAATAATAGGCCAAGGTCAATACCGTTGTTAAAGGCTATTTTGGTTATTTGACCCATATAAAGTTTTCTTTTTGAAACTTGCAAAAGTGATGTACTGTGAAGACACGTCCTTACAAAAAAATAACTGCAGTTATGAGACTGAAAAACATCAGTTTTGATATTCAGAAAACTGCAGTTTCACTATGCAGTAGGGCAGCTATTTCTGTCTATGGAGACTATCTGTAGTTGCAGTTCCACTGGCGAGAAGCGCACATGGCAGCAGATAAAATTGAAATATAAAAACAGTGTGCAAACAGGTAAGGCATATGACTTTGTTTTGAAAAATGTTTGTGTATATACTGTGAAATTTGTATGTCTCTAGGCCTAACTGACGGTTTTAACATATCAGTGTTCCTTGGGATAGTAGTCTGACACATTTCAATGATGATGGAGAGGTAAAACTTTCTTGCTATACCTTTCTCAATGAGGTCGCCCAGTAGTTGAGGGACTGGAGTTTGGGATGAGACAGGTAGGATGTCAGGACTGATCTGTTGTCCGTCGGAGGAGTGGCAGATGAGCAAGACAGCACTTTCAGGAACTTGAGTGGTTTCGTCAGCAGGTGTTTGTTGGACGCTGCTGTGATCTGACGCATCAGGTGTTGGGTCAGTTTCTGACTGTTTTGCGGGTTGTTCAGGTAGGATTTCTTGTCCGTCTGAACTTATGGAGGTTACGGTTCTCTGAGAGTGAGGTGAGGAAGTGCCGTTCCCTGTGGTCTGTTGGGTCAGGTGGTCGCTGCCTTCTTGTCCCGCTGCTAGTCAGGCTGAATCTGGTTTGTCTTTTTTTCCCACTTCCGATCCTCCTCCTTGCATTGGAAGAACTCTTTCATCATCATTTTCATCAGCTCTTGCGAGTCGAAACACGGTGATGTCTTTTGTTCTTGTGTGGATTC
>NW_015657962.1:123314-123713 GCF_001515625.1 Sinocyclocheilus rhinocerous | reverse complement strand
TCTGGTTTCTCTTTCTTTTCCCACTTCCGATCCTCCTCCTTGCGTTGGAAGAACTCTTTCATCGTCATTTTCATCAGTTCTTGTGAGTCGAAACACAGTGATGTCTTTTGTTCTTGTGTGGATTCGGTTTGAGCTCGGTCAGCTTTGAATCTTTGCAAGTTATTTCGTTGATTCCTTGGACTGGTTGCTCCAGGGTGTGTTTGTCATTTTCCCTTGGAGGTTCCGTTGGATTCCCACGAGCCTTTTCCTCTAGAGTTTCCAAATGAGTTTGGCAGATTCCATGATCTGTCCCATTGATTCTCATGAGGTCTTGATTGGTCCCAAGATTTTTCCCAGTGACGTTCAGGTGAGTGTTGTCGTCCACGCGGTCCATCCCAGCGGCTGTTCCTCTGTTTAGGT
>NW_015657962.1:114746-117047 GCF_001515625.1 Sinocyclocheilus rhinocerous | reverse complement strand
GCCAAGATGGTGGCTTACCCCAGGATGAAGGTTTCTCAGGAAGAGAGTTTTGAAGTTCAGATCGTCTTCCATGTCCGGTTCGTTGCGAGTTCCGAAGTATGCTCGTCTGAGTCGGCTGCAGTAAGCTTGAGGAGATTCATGACGACCTTGTTTCATCTCCAGGGCAGCCACTAGTCCTTGTTCTGACTCAGGGTCAGCGAATTCTTTAATGAGGGCTTCTTGGAGCAGGTGGTGATCAGTTTTTGTGTGAGCAGGCTACCGGTCCAGGAAGCTGCGCATTTCAGGGCTGGATGTTGTTCGGAGCTAATAGAGTCTATCTTTGTCAGTGACATTGGGTCTCATTTCCAGATGGAAATCGACGTCTGGCAGATAAGCTTGGACATCCTGGCTACCTGGCACACTTGGAGTGAATTTGCCAATGTTCCTGGCTAGGTAGGAGGCTGTCTGTTGCAACACTTAGCCATGTCTCGAGGTCCTCCCAGTGGCCAACAGAGTCTGTTGTGCGAGACATGTTTTGGCGCGGTGAGGGAGATCTAGAACCTAGACTGACACAGACCTTGAGGGAAACAAAACAAACAAAACAAAACAAACAAGGCAAAACAGGGGTGTAAGTGTGCAATGTCAAGTGTGGTTTGACGGTGAGTGTTGAAGGGACAGGTGAGTGTAGTTCTCAGCGACTGTGATCCTCTGGTGGGTGTGCTTCTAATTTGTAGTCTCTGTGGGGAAAATTAGTAAGCACACACAGGTAGCACAGCTAGAGAACAGAGGGAGAAAAGAAACATAACAAACAGAGCAAGGAATAAAACCCAACAGCGTTTAAGCAAGGGAGAACCTTAAATAAATGTGATTAAAACCCAACTATGATTGTGTACACAAGGTTTATTACGTTTACGTTTGCCAACGTTCCTTTTCACTGGGAGGAGAGGAGAAGAGAGAAGGATGAAAAGTGTAAAAGAGAGAGAGATGAGGTGAAAGAACCCACTAGTGTGAGAGTTCAGATACACACACTTAGATCACATCAACACTGCCAAACATTGCATTCAAGACCACCAAAATGCTACGTGATAACCGCTAGCTTTCAATGCTACTAGCTTTGCATAGGCTTCAATGCAAATGCGTTAGCTTCAGTTAGCTTAGCTCATGCTAGGCTATTTGTTTACAAATAGCTCGAAAATGGCGCTGGCGAACTGCGCTTGCGCACTTGAAAGTTACCCCGGAAAAGGTTTCTTAGAGCTTCCGGGTTACGGGTGTCACTATGGCAACGTACTTTGCCGTAAGATAGCATGCAGATTACACACAGTTTACGTGCTTCACGTGAAATGACGGCGCATTTCACACTGAACAACCAAAAAGCACTCTTTAGATTCTTATCTTTATAGCGCTGAACACTCTCAACTCGTTCAGAGTGAGGTAAATTAATCTACAGATTTACTGCAATTAATACAATAACTGTTATTGAGATCTCGGCAGATCTCAGCACTTAGTCTATTTATACAGACAAAAACACATGTGGATTTAACCACAATTCTCCCATAAAATAACGTTCAGACACTCTCCCTGAGCGCCGCGTTTCAAGTTCACTAGTTTTAGTGAAAAAATGGCAAGAGCGTTAGTTAGCTACTCTAAGCTAAGTACCAGGGTAGATAGCCTAGTTATTCAACATTGGAACACGCAATGTGAAATAATCTAGCTACAGACAAGGCCTAATAAGAGAAAGAACAAGGAACACGCTTGCTTCTCTCCTCGTGCACTTTTAGAGCGACTTAGTTTTTGTCTCGACAGACAAAATTTAAATGTTTTACTGCAGTTCACTTCTTTAAACAACAACTCGAGTTGCACATTCAAACATTCAACACGCTGGCATGCCACAATAAAGTATACAGTAACACAACAACTCTGTTTCTCTGTATCTAATCTATTTTTCCGGGTAAAAATAGAAAAGATAACCACAATCTGACTTGGTGTTATGAATTTCAAGCCAAATTTGCTCGCTTTCGATACTCCACCATATATGTAAGGAATTTAACTCTTTTATTTTATCTGAAGATTCAAAATCAACCTGATTGAACTGATTCCAAATTTGATCGTTTATACTTCATCAACTGTACGTCCAGCGAGACGTTAACATCAGTATATCTTACCTATTTGAATATTTGTACTATCCCTGGTCAAAGGTTAATACATGCTTGTGATAATTTATAAGCTACGACGGGGCGTAGCCATCATTTCAGAAGCGAGGGGGACAGAAATGTTATATATATATATATAAAAAAAATAATAATAATAAAAAAAAAAAATATA
>NW_015657962.1:109066-112507 GCF_001515625.1 Sinocyclocheilus rhinocerous | reverse complement strand
GGCTAGGCTTCGTCTACAAATAGCTCAAAAAATGGCGCTGGCGAACTGCGCTTGCGCACTTGAAAGTTACCCCGGAAAAGGTTTCTTAGAGCTTCCGGGTTACGGGTGTCACTATGGCAACGTACTTTGCCGTAAGATAGCATGCAGATTACACACAGTTTACGTGCTTCACGTGAAATGACGGCGCATTTCACACTGAACAACCAAAAAGCACTCTTTAGATTCTTATCTTTATAGCGCTGAACACTCTCAACTCGTTCAGAGTGAGGTAAATTAATCTACAGATTTACTGCAATTAATACAATAACTGTTATTGAGATCTCGGCAGATCTCAGCACTTAGTCTATTTATACAGACAAAAACACATGTGGATTTAACCACAATTCTCCCATAAAATAACGTTCAGACACTCTCCCTGAGCGCCGCGTTTCAAGTTCACTAGTTTTAGTGAAAAAATGGCAAGAGCGTTAGTTAGCTACTCTAAGCTAAGTACCAGGGTAGATAGCCTAGTTATTCAACATTGGAACACGCAATGTGAAATAATCTAGCTACAGACAAGGCCTAATAAGAGAAAGAACAAGGAACACGCTTGCTTCTCTCCTCGTGCACTTTTAGAGCGACTTAGTTTTGTCTCGACAGACAAAATTTAAATGTTTTACTGCAGTTCACTTCTTTAAACAACAACTCGAGTTGCACATTCAAACATTCAACACGCTGGCATGCCACAATAAAGTATACAGTAACACAACAACTCTGTTTCTCTGTATCTAATCTATTTTTCCGGGTAAAAATAGAAAAGATAACCACAATATGACTTGGTGTTATGAATTTCAAGCCAAATTTGCTTGCATTCTCCACCATATATGTAATGAATTTTCTTTATTTTAGCTCTTTTCAGAGCGGGAATCAAATCTGAAGATTCAAAATCAACCCGATTAGAACGGATTCCAAATTTGAATAGCTTACACTTCATCCGCTTTTCGTCCAGCGTCTAGTAGAATTTAGTGTATCTTACCAATTTTATTTGTACTACTACGTGGCCAACGACAATGGTACAAGATTGGTATTTGTGTTATCTATGAGCAAGGTAACCAGATCTGGGCAAAGTTTTAACTTTAAATTCACGACACAAGACAATGATTCTTATAATGAAACAGGAATTTATTGGCTAATCTAGATTACATTAAACTAAACTAATGCAAACACACATACACACACATACGGTTCAAAGGATGAGGATTTTAACGGAGTTCTGAGGAAGGCCCAAAATTCTAGTAAGTTACTAGTTCTTAGATCGCACCAAGAAAATCACAAAAGCAGAGATTTGTCTTATCTTTACTGCTTAAGATCAATTCAGCACCAGTTCAGCAAGAGATGAAGCTTTGTTTGTTTACTTGCGTTTTGGTGACAGCTGAGCGGGGTTTCCCTTGTTGGCTTGTCTCAGGGAATTCCAGTGCCTCTGATTGGTTATAGATCTGTCGTTTGGATGACGTCTTTGGGGAAGCCCTCGGGGAGGGTGAGGGTTTCCTTGTGACTTAGGAGCTTCGGAAGTCGGTTGCCTTGGGTAAGGAGAGTGAGAGCGTGATTAACACAAAGGCGAAAAGGCATTGAATCTGTTCGGACATTGGGTTTTTGATCAAGCTGCATAAGTCTGTCCCACAGATCGTTGTTCCAACCAGACATTGGCTGCAGGGTCCTTCTGCTTAAGGAATGTGCTGTTCTGTTCAAAGGAGATCCTACACTATTCTTTCAGTAGCTACAGTAGGCCTATCCAATATATTCGCCTTACTCATTTGCAATTACTATACTTTTTTACAGAATCGCAAAATTGTTTACTCAATACAATATTCCTGCAAGAATAGTATTGTGCTGAATATTGAATAGTACTGAATGTTTGTATATATTCCGCACTCTAAATGAATAGCATGTTACAGTACACTCAAATACTATAAGTTGTGCAAGTGTAAAATCAGTGTCAATGAGAGATTCATTCCGTCTCAGCATCATGTCTTTGTGCTTGAGTCCGGCCTGAGGACTTTGTCCACATCACAGGTAATGTTGTTGTTTTTTTGCTAGACAAAGAGAAAAAACCCTTGGTCTGACAGATCCAGCCTTGATACAGTTTTTCTGAATTGCTAAAACACTAAACCCCAATCTCTGAACCAAATTCTCAATAGCTTAAACCAATTTGTCGAATAAAGCACTCTTTCTGCTAAACCTTAAACACGTTCAGGCAGTTAGGCTCTATTTGCAAATCTCATGCACTCTTTTTGCAAAACTCTAAATACATTCTCATTTGCTTAAACACTTATCACACTTGCTAATTGTTGGAAAAGTTTAATTTTAGTGTGTGGCACAGGTGACTGAATGATGATACGAACAATAGATGGAAACAATCTGAGAAAGAGAGGAGGAAGAGTACATGTAAGAAGTGGAGGATGAGGACAGAAAGAGTAAGGTTTAGAGAGTATTATCAAGGCTGGATCTGTCAGATCAGGGGTTTTTTTCTCTTTGTCTTGCAAAAAAGACTACATTACTTGTGATGTGGACAAAGTCCTCAGGCCGGACTCAAGCACAAAGACATGATGCTGAGACAGAATGAATCTCTCATTGACCCTGATTTTACAATTGCACAACTTACAGTATTTGAGTGTACTGTAACATGCTATTCATTTAGAGTTTTATTTGACCTTTTTGGCCTTTGCAGTTGGACTGCAGTATTCAAGTGCTGAACATATACAAACATTCAGTGCTATTCAATATTCAGCACAACACTATTCTTGCAGTACATACAGTTGGCCTATACATTATACAATATATTCACCTTACTCAGTTGTAATTACTATACTTTTTTACAGAATTGCACAATTATTTACTCAATACAATATACTTTTTTCTGTAATGTTCTGGATGCTGTGTTTTCCATTTTTCTCTGTAGTGTCTAATGAATGCTCTGTAGTGTTTATTTTATTGACTCATGTGTGTGTGATATGAGAGCACCGGTTGAATTTGAGTGCAAGTGAAATGGTTTTGCAGTGATTGTTTGATTTTGATGGAAGAGTCAGAGGTTTCGTGAATTTAGTTTGAGTATTTGGATTTGCGTTTAAGGTTTTGAGAAAAGGAGTGACGGTTTCAAGAAATGTGTTTTAGCAATTCAGAAAAACTGTAACACTCTCTAAACCTTACTCTTTCTCTCCTCATCCTCTTCCTCCTCATCCTCCACTTCTTACATATACTCTTCCTTCTCTCCTTCTCAGATTGTTTCCATCTTTTGTTCGTATCATCATTCAGTCACCTGTGCCACTTGTGCACTCTGAACTGGCTCATATTTTGTACAGTTGATTTGATCACATCATTAGAAACAAGTGTGAACAATTTTGAATCGTTGTGTGTAAACGATGACAACTGTGCTTTAGTTGTGTTTAACTTTTGCCGATTGTG
>NW_015657962.1:104861-107245 GCF_001515625.1 Sinocyclocheilus rhinocerous | reverse complement strand
GGGTGAACAATTGTGAATCATTGTGTGTAAACAATGACAACTGTGCTTTAGTTGTGTTTCACTTTTGCCGCTTGTGTTTAGCATTTTGCAGCACAAATGCATCACAGTGTGATAAGTGTTTAAGTGAAAGAGAATGTGTTTAGAGTTTTGCAAAAAGAGTGCATGAGATTTGCAAATACAGCCTAACTGCCTGAACATGTTTAAGGTTTAGCAGAAAGAGTGCTTTATTCGGCAAATTGGTTTAAGCTAGTGAGAATTTGGTTCAGAGATTGGGGTTTAGTGTTTTAGCAGTTCAAAAAAATTGTAATCATTTAATAAATTTCATGATTTAAAAGTTTAGTTTAGAAGTATTGTATCGGTATCAATATCGATGATACTGGCATTTAAAAGTATCAGTATCGTATTGAAAAAAAAAATGGTATCGCCTATCCCTACGTCACACGTCTGACTAAAAAAATACTGTATTATACCGTGAGACTGAACAGTATCTTGCTGTTAACATTTTGTTATCATCATTTACAGCAGGGCTATTCAATTGTCGGCCCGCCAATAATCTTCATCTGGCCCGAGGGAAGAGTACACGCGGGTCGCACATAGGCCTATGCCTTGAATTGTTTTTCCACTAATTAGTTTGTCCACAAGGTGGCAACACTGGCCCGGGCCGTTTTTTCACATAGCCAAAAAAGAAAAGGAAGAGACGCAACAACAACTTACCGGAGTCCGCAACATCAATAGATGGCAGTGTTGACAAGCGCTTGTGTGAGGGGGTTATGAGATATCCACAACTCTAGTTTAAACGACTATAAAGACAGTGTTATCTGTCATAACGTCTGGCGAGAAATAGCGCAGATACTGAACGAAGATGATTATCAGATGGACTACAGTTTGAAATGCTACGCGTTCAGCTGTTCGCATTCGCTGAGCTGCTTCAGACAGTACGCCATTAGCTCTTTAACCGACAAAAACACACAATTATGCCAAAACTATAAAATACAATTTATTATAGTTTATGTGAAGATTGTTTTAAGTTCACTTAAATTAAAAATTATATTTTTCAGAGCCTACTAAATGTTAAAAACAATGTCTTTCAATTATACTGTAATGTTAAATGGCTATAATTAATGGCTAAAATTAAGGTAAAAATGCAATTAATCGAGACATCAGTAGCAGTATTGGTATCAAAAATACTGGTCTTTGTTAATAATAGGCTACTTAGTAAAGAGATGCCATTAAACATATTTAAAATATGGGTTGTTTCTACATTAATTTGGAGGTTCAGTGTGAAATTATGACAATATATTACAGTTTTTCTCAGTCACTTTGGTGCATTTCTCGAATCATCCTTAATATTTGCAAAGAAGTATGTGCGTTTCTCAGAACAATTAGTGCAAACAGCACCACACAATGGATTACCTGCAAAAGGCTGTAACTTACTCAAAATCTTTAGTTCATCTCTCAAAAGTAAGTATTTATGTCAATGAACATATCAGTGCCATCAGAATATAAAGTCCTTGTGTCATTGTTCACAAACAAGATAGTCAAAATGCTTAGTCATGTTGTCAATATAACAGTGCACTCTGTTAGTATTACCTGATGTAAACTATGGCAACAGTTTGGATGGCAGTTACTGTATTGAAATGCAGAAAACTGCACTTCTTCTGTATGCCATATATCCATTTAAAAAGTGCAAATTTACACATTACTGTATGTGGGGTATTGATTGAAAGAGACTGGATAGGATTCACAGTACACTGTCATTGTATAGAAAGGAAAAATAAATATGGGTACAAAGGTGAGAATACATAATTAGAAAGGCAAACACAGGAAACCCACCTCAGCCATTGTAAGCCATGACTGACAACATGGTCCACAATAGTGGCCCTTATTTCATCTGATATGCGCCTATGTCCTTGGTTTCTTCTGCCTTTTCCTATATTTTGCCTCTGTACCCTTCCACCATGCATTCTTACTCCTATTCTTCCTCTCAGCTTTTGATCCTGATCATTTCCTGGATGTTCATCTATTTTCAGAATTTGTAACTCTTGTGTTGTCCTCTGTCTATATGCTTTGTACTTGACTAACTGGGGCCCAGGTCAGGAAGCACCCCCACCTACAATCCCTGCAGGTACGAGACTCGAACCCGCAACCTTTGGGTTTCGAGTCCGACTCGCTAACCATTAGGCCACAGACTGGCTAAACCGACCGTCTGCTAGCCACCTCATGTCACAGTTAATTCTCAGCAAATAGAGACTCTTTCACCTAGATATCACAGTATAGAGACTGTGTCTGTTCCCCGAACCAGAAAATACAAAAAACGTCCAAACCAATTTAAGAGTAACAATTTAATTGATGTTCAACAAATAAAAAACAGATGTAATACGGAT
>NW_015657962.1:99737-104573 GCF_001515625.1 Sinocyclocheilus rhinocerous | reverse complement strand
AGCACACTCGCACCCTAAAGAGAGCAGCCCGGAAAATGGAGCGCAGCTGGAGGAAAACAAAACTAGAGGTATTTCGCATTGCTTGGCGGGAAAGTAACCTATCCTACAGAAAAGCATTAAAAACTGCTAGATCTGATTACTTTTTGTCTCTTTTAGAAGAAAACAAACATAACCCAAGGTTAAAGTAGTTCATAAAGGTATTACTGCTGTGCTGTTGGGAAATGTCAACACCTGTTGATGCGTTGACATTTCCCAGCAGCACAGCAGTAATACACACTATTCATTAGCACAGTAGCAAGATCGGCAGTTTAAGACATTAACTTGTAAGCACAAAACACAAGATACTTCTCTTTTCAATATCAATAAAACTTTATTGGATAAACTAGTATAACACATAAACACACGCACTATCACATTCACACAAGTTGCAGGAAGATAGAAAGTAAGGAAAGAATGAGTTTAAGAGAATGAAAATGTGAGATCCCAAGTTTATAGCAATATGTACAATTGCATGGACCTGAACAACCATCAATCACTTAATTAACCCTCGCATTGAGTTCCTCAGTACTGTACCAAATCAATGTACACGTACATTATTTATTAATTTAAATAAGTTGCAAAATGCATCATTTCATTCATCAAAGCTACATACCAAATTAAATGATCTTCTGTATTGCAGCTGTAGAAAGGGCAATTCTGGAAACACTAGAGAAAATGGACATGAAGATCCACCATCTGACTTCATTGGTTCAGTCTCTAGTGGGGGACAGGCGTGTTGTACCCCAAATACAGATGGCTGAAGAGGAAGAGTGTGTTTTTCCTCTAGCATCTACTGCAGACCTAGATAGGCTGGAACAAAGATTATCAGACAGAGGGTTTATGCAGAGAATGGTAAGAATCACTGAAACTGTCAAACCTACAACTACCAACAAAATGTAAACAAACTGTTTGTATGCTAACATGTGTGTGCATGTTTACACACTACCAGTCAAAAGCATGGAATGATTAAGTTGAAATGTTGTTGAAAGAAGTCTCTAATCCTCACTCCATTTATTTGCTAATATATAAAATTATTTATGAAAAATACAACAGAAACAGTAATACTCTGAAATATTACAATATTAAGCAGTTATTTTTAAAATTTGAAAATTAGAAATAACGCTGATTTGCAGGGGTTAAAATCGGATGTTATGTTGTGGGGGCTCTGTGGTTTCAGCCTTTTGAGGGGTGGGCGTGTGTGCAAGTATATAATAATAATAATAACAACAACAACAAAGTAGTGAACATTACATTTACTAACTGCATAATATTCATTATGTTAATTCTTTGTTAATTGTTATAATGTAAAAAAAAAAATCTTTCTTTGGAATTATGGTCATTTTGAAAAGTGATAATTACATATAATACCACAATAGGGCAATCATGAGGGTCCAAAAACCAATGGCGCACGACCAAGAAAACAACAAGAAATAAATCATGTACTAATTTTTTAGAAATTGTAATATTAGTATAGGGATACTGGAATGCAGAAATACTACACAGAACTAAGTTTCCATTCCAATGGCATGGAACAGTAGAGTGATAAAAGTGATAATACACCAATTACAAAACAGCAAAGGATACTGATAAAGGAAACCAGCAACAAAAAAGGAGCAAACAATCATCTATATCAGACTGTACGTTGCTGTTTGGTTGTCATGCATCATCAAACCACATTTACAATATGTGTCACAGGTGAATATTTGCAGGCTATAAGCATTTTAGGTTTCTTTTCATGTTAATTTAAGCATGTTATTAAAGAGCCCAGTTTCATGTAAAAAAATGATTCTCAAGCACACACGAAAGGCTATACATTTTTACTTTTTGCAAAGGTCCCTTTAGGGCCTCTGTATGTTATTACCTTGAGAAAACGTAATGCTGAAATTAGAAATATGAGCCTGAAAATGTATGGAATTTTGAAATGGAAAATGTATAGGAACTCTGCTTTACTGTTACTTTTCAATTTAATGTCTCCTAGACAAATACAAGAATTATTACTTACCACAAACTTACCATTTTGAATGGCAGTGCACCATGGTTTACACAAAAACATGAAGCAGTATGTCTTTACGTTTATTTTGAAAGATGAAGCTCGCGATTATGGTAAGGGGCGTTACATTTCCGACGAGTGTTTGCGGTGTTCGGCCAATCACAATGCTCTGGGTCAGCTGGCCAATCAGAGCAGACTGCGCTTGTCAAAGGAGGGGGCTTTGTAGAAAACGAAGCGTTTGAGAGAGGCAGGGCATAGAGGACCTACAATAATGTACAGTATTTGAAAAATAATGTGTTTTTTGAACATTAAAGCATGTCAGCATATTCTGTTACACCAAATACACCAAATAATGATCTTTAAAAAAGCATCATATGACCCCTTTAAGCATGTTATTAAAGAGCCCAGTTTCATGTAAAAAATTATGCTCAAGCACACACGAAAGGCTATACATTTTTACATTTTTATTTAGTTAAATATAGTCCCTATAAATAGATTCATAATATTAAATTATACTGCATTTTCAATAAAATAAATGCATCTTTGGTGAACATAAGAGGCTTCTTTAAAAAAAAAAAATTACAAAATCTTAATTGTTCCCATCTTTTAACTGGATGTGTATAGAATACAGGTCAATTTAATGCTAAAATATTACGTCAAAATTGACCTGTTGAAGGTGAACAGATTATCCATCAGTGGCGAGCCAAGCATGAAGAAAACTGTATGGAGGATTTGCTCCAAGGTGTTCTCCACTGACGTCGACCGGCATTTGAACTGGTGTGGGAGGGGAGACAAGAGAGGGATACGAAAATCAAACATCAGAGCACTCCTAATAGGTAAGTTCCCTATCTGTCGGTCACTACGAGTTATGTCGTGATCGACATTATGGGGATTCACTTGGGAGCCCCAATCATCTCTGACTTTAAGAGAAAACGCCAATTAAATTTGGCTAGTGGATTTTGCATACCTGAGCCACTCCCCGTGCATACGGATAAATAGGCGACAGGTGCATCCACTCCTCAGATTTTTGCTTTGGAGCCGAGTGGATGAACATGTTGATCTCCACAAAGCCATTCATCATCTGTCTGGAAGCTGTTCTGGTTGGTGTCACGGTGCAAACAGCGGTGTCCCTGTCTGCAGCGATTCCCCTGGGCACTTCAACTAAAAGAGCAGATTTCCTAAAAGAGCAAATCACGGTCGGTTCGCGTCTTTTTAAAGACGCCGTTCCGGCCGTGTCCTCTTTGTTGCGGTCGTTTCCTATCCTCTGTCGACAGCCACAATTCAGCACGCTGAAGCTGCGTTCGTGGATGGTTCATGCATTCACTGTGAGTGTGTGACCATGGCAGCGCTGCGATCGCGCCTCTCTCTCCTCACGGGGATACGAGGGGCTCCCTCTGTCACTACCCGCGCTGACTTCTCTGCCGCGAACAGACAGCCATCGGTTAGTGTTCTGGGCGATCTGAGGGTTACAGTGAGAGCCTTTGCGCCGGGCCAGTCCCCACGGACCTGTCACTCCTCCCACAGCAGCTGTTCTGTGCGGCTCCACGTCTCACGGCGTGCCCAGCGTTTCATTCGGCGCGCCGATAGAGGATCAGATGTCGATAGCAGCATCGGGGGATGGGCAATCGTCCTCTGAGGATGAAGATTCGGCGGGGCGGCCCCCCTCGAGTGTTGCCGCCGCTGCCGAATCGGTCCCAGAGCTGACAGCCGTGCTTTCCCGGGCCGCCGCGGCGGGATGAATTGTCCTCGTCCCCCGTCCAAAGCTGTAAGCTGATGGCCAAGCCGCCTCTGCCCTGCATGCCATGGCTATCCTGCGAGTACACCAAGCCAGGGCATTTACAGGGGTAGATCGCCATCTATGGCTCAACCTTGCTGAGACGAGCAATGTCGACAAAGTGCGCTTTCTCGACGCTCCCGTCTCCCAGGCTGGACTGTTCGGCGACGCCGTCGAGGACTGTGCCCAGCAGTTCTCGACAGTACAGAAGCAGGCCGAGGCCATCCAACACATCTTGCCCCGGTGTGATGCACCATCTGCCACCGCTGCGCCGTGGGCCAAGCCCCAGTCTATTCGTCACTGTGGGCGCCCTCCTGCATCCTCCAGAGCCGCTCCGCCCCGTGCTGAAACAACATCAAGGCCAGCGCGTTGAGCCTCTCGCAGGAGTGCGGCTGTGAGTGCTCTGGGCGGAGACAGCATCGCTCCTTCCCCCGGAGGAGGGCCGGGCGGAGAATCTTCAGTTTTTGTTTGTTTCTGTTCTAGGGGGTACGTTGACAAATTTTCAACAAATTTAACACATTTTCAACATTTTCAAAGAAAGAGCAATTTCCTTTTCCTCCGGGTTCTCAGGCCCGTGGGCTGACAGTGAGCGATGTGCCGCTTCCTCACTCTCGCCCACGATGCCCCCCATTGCCAGCAGCCAAGAAGCTGCGGTTGGGAGACGCGTTGCCTCTCCACGCTGCTCCGGCCAGACCCTCTGGGAACTCGGGGAGTTCTGCTGTGATCAGACAGAATGCAATGCCTTCTGGCCTATCCAGCTTGACTCCCCTCTGCTGCACCACCGCGGGTGCGTCGATTGTTCCTTTGGTGCCACTCGTACGGAGTTTGGGGGTGTGGCTTGCTCTGCCCAAACATCCCGCTGGCTCATTCGCACAATCTGACTCGGCTATGCGATTCAGTTCGCCAGGCGACCTCCCAAGTTCACCATCGTTCTCGAGACTTCGGTGGCAGACCGAGACACACCTGTCTTGCGCGAAGAAATTGCTGTCCTCCTGGCAAAGGATGCAATCGAGCCGGTCCCTCCAGCCGAGAT
>NW_015657962.1:94321-99615 GCF_001515625.1 Sinocyclocheilus rhinocerous | reverse complement strand
AGATGAAGCAGGGGTTTTACAGCCCTTACTTCATCGTACCCAAGAAAGGCGGTGGCCTCCGGCCAATCCTGGATCTGCGAGTCTTGAATGCGGTCTTCACAAGCTTCCGTTCAAGATGTTGACGCAGAAGCGCATCATCAGATGCATCCAGCCCCAGGATTGGTTTGCAGCAGTCGACCTGAAGGATGCTTACTTTCATGTCTCGATGTGCCCTCGACACAGGCCGTTCCTACGGTTTGCCCTCGAGGGTCAGGTATGGAAGTACAGGGTCCTCCCCTTCTGGCTGTTCCTGTCCCCCCGTGTCTTTACGAAGGTCACTGAGGGCGCCCTTGCCGCACTTATGGGAAGTGGGCATCACGATCCTCAACTATCTCGAGCATGGCCCGCGTGCGAGAACAGTTGTGTGATCACAGGGACCTAGTGCTCCGGCTCAACTGGGAAAGGAACAAGCTCTCCCTTGCGCAGAGAATCTCTTTTTCTGGTAAGGAGTTAGACTCTGTGAGTATGGTGGCGCGTCTCGCCAACGAGCGTGCCCAGTCCGTGCTGTACTGCCTGAGTTCCCTTAGAGGCAGGACAGTGGTACCACTGAAACACTTTCAGAGGCTCCTGGGGCATATGGCATCCGCAGCCGCAGTCACGCCGCTCGGATTGCTGCATATGAGACCACTTCAGCACTGGTTACACTTCCGAGTCCTGAGGTGAGCATGGCGCCACGGTACAGTTCACATGACCGTTACGCCAACGTGTTGCCGCTCATTTAGCCCCTGGACGGACCTTGTCTTTCTACGGGCCGGGGTGCCCTTAGAACAAGTGTCTAAGCATGTCGTTGTCACGATGGATGCCTCCAGTACGGGCTGGTGCGCTACATGCAACGGGCAGGCAGCCTCGGGGTTTTGGACAGGGCCTCGACTGCTTTGGCATATCAACTGCCTCGAGTTGCTGGCAGTGCTACTAGCCTTGCGGCGGTGCCGGCCACTGCTGCAAGACAAACACGTGTTGGTCCGCACGGACAACACTGTGGCGGTTTTCGATTCGGGGAAGCCCAGGTGGACCTGTTTGCTTCCCGCGAGTCACAGCTGGCCTCGGGCTCTTCGCAAGTATGTGTTTCCCCAAGTGAGCCTTCTCGCACAGACACTGTGCAAGGTCAGGGAGGACGAGGAGCAGGTCTTACTGGTTGCGCCTTTCTGGCCCACCAGGACCTGGTTTCCGGAACTCATGTTCCTCGTGACAGCCCCTCCATGGCGCATCCCCCTGATACAGGACCTGCTCTTAGGGGCTCGGCACCATTTGGCACCCGCGTCCAGACCGTTGGAACCTCCACGTGTGGCTCCTGGACGGGACGCAGCAGACTTAGCTGATCTGTCACCTGCGGTGGTTAACACGATCACTCAGGATATAGGCTCTACGAGGCAAGCCTATGCTCTGAGTCTGTTCGCGAACTGGTGTTCTTCTCGCCAAGAAGACCCCTGAAGATGCATGACTGGAGTAGTGCTTTTTTTCCTGCAAGAAGGGTTGAAGCGTAGGCTGTCACCCTCCACCTTGAAAGTGTACAGTATGTGGCTGCTATCGCAGCACATCACGATGCAGTGGACGGCCGGTCCCTGGGAAAGCACGATCTCATCGTCAGGTTCCTGAGGGGTGCCAGAAAGTACCAATCCCAAGGTGTGCCGTGCCCCCTGGGGATGAGGGCTCACTCCACACGGAGTGTTGCCTCCTCCTATTCACTCTGGCAGACATCTGTAGAGCTGCGGGCTGGGCGACAACGAACACCTTCGCGAGATTCTACAGTCTCCGCATTGAGCCAGTTTCTTCCCGTATGTTGGGTAACAGGTAATCGGTGGGAAGAGCTGGCCGGGCGTCACGCTTGCTGCGCCATTCCCCCTCACCCAGGGATGCGAGCGCCTTTCTCCTCCTTCAGTAAGTTCCCCGGACAGCGAACCCTGGCGGAGTATCCTCCAGCACTCCCGGCAGTCAGACTGGGCGGAGCAGTCTGACGCCAGGCCCAGTATCGGTTAGCTTGCCCGGGTCTCCGGTCAGCCCCTGTACTGGGCTAGGTGCCCATATGGCTTGATTCCCTGCGGGCAATCCCATATGTGTATACTTCCATGGTAAGGTTTCCCTCTCGGTAAACCTGTGTCTTCCCTTTGACAGAGAGTTCTGTCAGTCTCTGCTGGCAGTTGCTTCATCCCTACTCTAAGGTAGGACCTGCCCCAGAGACCCATTCCATATGTAGTACTGCCCCAGGCCTGGGTCAGTTTCACCTGTGGTCCCTGCGGGTACCAAGGTCAGCGAATTTGTGCTGGGGCGGTGGGATGGTTAAGACCTTTGCATAGTGTTTGTCTGACACGCGGCCACTTGCCAACATTGGCTACGCCATGGTGTTGTGACGGGGTTCAGGTTGTGGTGCTTTCCAGGGCCCCATAATGTCGATCATGACATAACTCGTAGTGACCGACAGATAGGGAACGTCTCGGTTACGTACGTAAATACAACTTAACCACTGATTTCTAGTTGTGTCCTCTTTTGGAAGGCCAAACAAAGTCGTTTCGCTTTCACAACGAAACACACAGCGTCACACATGGTGGGCTAGAGTGAGCGGAGGCTGGCGGGCTAGAGTGAGCGGCAGCGGGTGGGCTAGAGTGAGAAACGGCCGGTGGGCTTGAGAACGGCATGGCTGGCGGATTCGACGAAGGAGCGACAGGTGGGCTTGCGGCAACCACATGTGACGACCCCAGGCTGGACATGGTGAAAGCCGATCCACAGATCCACATCCACAGCGCGATCCACAGCGCAAAGTTGATGTATTTCCTCAGCAAACAGCACGGATCAGCTCTAGGCATCACAAAGCGGATATCGTTCTCTTTTGGAAAGGAAAAATTGAAATCGCATCATATGACCCCTTTAATGTTTTGATCGGAACGGAAGAGCGGTGTTTTGTCCCGCGACTATACCGCCTCACAGTCACCCAGTCGCCCTGCTGCGGGAGCTCTGCATCTGGAACCAAACAATGTACAGGACTCGCTAAGCTAGTCGCATCCAAAGCTGTATCTCTTACTATCCTCAATTAAAGTTTGGATGCGTGCCTCTAGTTCTGAAATCTTCTCTGTCAGCCTAACTATTTCCCTGCATTTGTCACATGTGAATCCCTTGCCGCTGACAAAGAAAGCTACACAATACATGTGGCAAGCAGTGCAAGTGACAATAACAGGAGAAGAATCCATTACTCACCGTAATTGTTGAATGATTCCGACTTACCACAGTTATTTGATGAACTTGTGAAAAACGGAGTGAGAGAAAAAAAGAATCGGAACAAGAGAGACAGAGAAAAATAAATGGTAGGCGAGAATGACAAGCTGACAAGCTTACAGGCTAACGGAATGCTAACGCGCTGCACTCGCGGTTTAGATTTAAAAGCGAACAATATCAAATTAGTATGTTAGACAATATCAGAAGTATGGTGATAATTAAGTTATATTTTAGCAGTTTAAACAACAGAAAGTGATAGTAAGATAGCGATTCCAACAGAAAAGCAAAGCTACAAAAGCTACAAGAGACATCAGCATTATTTTGTACTTGTTGGACATAGGAAGCATTGTCCAGAGGGTTCCCACTGCTAGCCCTGAGTTGAATACTATTAAAGACTTTTCTGACTCTAAGCTAGGATCACTTTCTGGGATGATTCTATTAATTGACCCATACTGTTTCACAAAGTTCAATATTTCCTCATCAACTTCAGTTCCAGTTATGCCACTAATTAAAATAGCATTTGGGACTTTTTTCTTTTCTTTCTTTTTTCTTTCTCTACAACCTCCATTTTGTTCTATTTGTTTTTCTTTTGCTTCACTAGATCTAAGACCATTGAAAACAGCTAGTTTTCTCAAAATGGTAGCTCTAAGTGAATACTAGTAAACGTGGATGTGATTTCCTTTTTCCCCTGGGTGGCTCGCCACAATGAGTGTTACCCCCGTCAGGTCATTTAGGGGTTATCTCACAGGACGATGGCTCACTAGAATTTAGATGATTATTTGTAGGAACACTGTAGGCCAGATTAAAGGATTAGTTTACCCAAAAATGAAAATTCTGTCATTAATTACTCACCCTCATGTCGTTCTAAACCCATAAGACCTCATCTTCGGAACACAAATTAAGATATTTTTGATGAATTTTGAGAGCTCTCTGACCCTCCCATACACAGCAATGCAATTACCACGATCAAGGTCCAGAAACATAGCAAGGAGATCGGTAAAATAATCCATGTGACATCAGGGGTTCAACCGTAATTTTACGAAGCTACGAGAA
Organism: Sinocyclocheilus rhinocerous; assembly: GCF_001515625.1. Classification (NCBI taxonomy): domain Eukaryota; kingdom Metazoa; phylum Chordata; class Actinopteri; order Cypriniformes; family Cyprinidae; genus Sinocyclocheilus; species Sinocyclocheilus rhinocerous. Next base: position 95,316 of record NW_015657962.1, on the reverse strand, counting down.
TACTTTTTGTATGCAAAGAAAACAAAAATAACGACTTTATTCAACAATTTGTCTCCTCCGCGTCACCCTGGTGTAACGACGAGTCAGAGGAGTGAAGATCCATCTGCAGCTTTATTATCACAATGATAACTATAGTACAGAGGCAACAGCTCAGAAGAGGCAAAGATTTCACAGTCCAGATAACAGGCGAGAGATCGGGACAGGCATATTATCATTCACAAACCAGAGAACAGGAGTAAGGTCGGGCAGGCAGATAAACAATCACAGTCCAGGTAACAGGCAGAGGGTCGAGGCAGGCGGCAAGGATCAGACACGAGAAAACAGTCCAGGTTCAACCACAGAGAAGGTAATGCACAGAAGAATGCTCAGAAATGACCACCGTAGCAAATCAAGACTTCGCAATGAGAGTGTGAGTGAGCAGTGCTTAAATGCGTGTATGAGTGAGTGAATGATTGGATGCAGGTGTAGCGCAATCAGTCCTAGGAATGAAGGCTGATGGGAATTGAAGTCCGAATCAAAATGGTTAATACTCAGGTGAAGGTTCCCTCTGGTGGTGCAAGAGAGGCAATACGGGAGCCTCACTTGTAACAGAGCCCCCACCCTGCGAGGGGGCAAGCGACGCCGGGGTTGTCCACGTGGTCGAGGGGCCGGCTTTTCCGGATGTGTCCTATGGAACTCTTCAGTGAGTAAGGGATCGAGGATGTCCCCTGCGTTGACCCAGGACCGTTCCTCCGGACCGTATCCCTCCCAGTCAACCAGGTACTGGAGAACACTGCCCCGGCGTCGTGAGTCGAGCAGTTCTCGAACCTGATACGCCTCCTCACCGTCGACCAGAATGGGCGGGTGGCATCTGAACCTCGGTCTCTCCCTCCTGTGCCCCTCTCGTGTTTCAACAGCGAAACATGAAAAGTAGGATAAATAGCAGGTAAATCTAGACGGAACGAAACTGGTGTAATTTGTCTAATGGTTTTGATTTGACCAACATACCTAGGACT
>NW_015657962.1:85376-94014 GCF_001515625.1 Sinocyclocheilus rhinocerous | reverse complement strand
CATGTGCGAGTCGTGAAAATTATGAAAATAAATCTAGGAATTATTTGATTGTTGGATTTTAAATCAGCGGGGTCGAGGCATTAAAAGTAACTAAGCTGTTTTATGGATGGTAACTGTTGTAACGACGAGTCAGAGGAGTGAAGATCCATCTGCAGCTTTATTATCACAATGATAACTATAGTACAGAGGCAACAGCTCAGAAGAGGCAAAGATTTCACAGTCCAGATAACAGGCGAGAGATCGGGACAGGCATATTATCATTCACAAACCAGAGAACAGGAGTAAGGTCGGGCAGGCAGATAAACAATCACAGTCCAGGTAACAGGCAGAGGGTCGAGGCAGGCGGCAAGGATCAGACACGAGAAAACAGTCCAGGTTCAACCACAGAGAAGGTAATGCACAGAAGAATGCTCAGAAATGACCACCGTAGCAAATCAAGACTTCGCAATGAGAGTGTGAGTGAGCAGTGCTTAAATGCGTGTATGAGTGAGTGAATGATTGGATGCAGGTGTAGCGCAATCAGTCCTAGGAATGAAGGCTGATGGGAATTGAAGTCCGAATCAAAATGGTTAATACTCAGGTGAAGGTTCCCTCTGGTGGTGCAAGAGAGGCAATACGGGAGCCTCACTTGTAACAGAGCCCCCACCCTGCGAGGGGGCAAGCGACGCCGGGGTTGTCCACGTGGTCGAGGGGCCGGCTTTTCCGGATGTGTCCTATGGAACTCTTCAGTGAGTAAGGGATCGAGGATGTCCCCTGCGTTGACCCAGGACCGTTCCTCCGGACCGTATCCCTCCCAGTCAACCAGGTACTGGAGAACACTGCCCCGGCGTCGTGAGTCGAGCAGTTCTCGAACCTGATACGCCTCCTCACCGTCGACCAGAATGGGCGGGTGGCATCTGAACCTCGGTCTCTCCCTCCTGTGCCCCTCTCGGACCACCAGCGGGTTTCAACAGCGAAACATGAAAAATAGGAGAAATACGAAAATTAGCAGGTAAATCTAGACAGAACGAAACTGGTGTAATTTGTCTAATGATTTTGAATGGACCAATATACCTAGGACTGAGTTTCTTGCAAGGAAGTCTGAGGCGAATGTCTCTGGTGGATAGCCAAACCCACTGCCCCGGGGTGTATTCAGGACCAGGATGACGGTGACGGTTGGCCTGTTCCTCCTGTCTTCTCACAGCCCGCTGCAAATGGGTGTGTGCTCGATTCCATGTTTCTTCACTGCGTCTCAGCCAGTCGGTAACAGAGGCGGTTGGTAGCCTAAGACACATTTGAAGGGTATCACGCCAGTGGTAGGCTTCTGGAGGGAATTTTGTGCATACTCTGCCCACATTAAGAACTTGCTCCAATACGTTTGGTTTTGGTGACAGTAAGCTCGGAGGAAACATGAAAGTTCTTGATTCAGTCTTTCCGTCTGACCATTGGATTGCAGATGATAACCAGAAGTAAGACTGACATTCACGTTGAGATGTTTGAAGAAGGCTGACCAGACTTGAGAAGTGAATTGTGGACCCCTATCGGACACGATATCTTCGGGGAGACCATAGAATCGAAATACACAATTGCATAGTACCTCAGCTGTTTTGAAGGCAGTGGGAAGTTTGGGTAGAGGAATGAAGTGACAGGATTTTGAAAACCGGTCGATGACTGTAAGAACGGTGGTATAACCCTGAGAGTTTGGCAGATCTGTGACAAAATCTACAGCTATATGAGACCATGGGAGTTGAGGAATGGGCAGTGGCTGCAGTAGGCCGGCGGGTAACTGTCGTGAATTTTTGGATGTGTTACATTCTGTGCAGTTGTCGACGAATACCACAGTGTCTGCTGAAATAGTTGGCCACCAGAACCGACTCTTGAGAAGGTGCAGAGTAGCAGTTATACCCGGATGCCCTGAGTTGAGGGTGGCATGTACTTGATGGATGAGTTTCTTTCTAAGTGGTTCAGAGACGAAAGTGAGGCCATGTGGGCATTCTCGTGGTGGAGGAGATTGTTCATTGGCTAGGTTGATCTCTGTCAGAATGTCCCACTGGACAGGTGCCACTAGCAATCGTTCGGGAATTATGTTTTCTTCAGTTTTGAAGCAGTTAGTCCCCTCGGCTATATGTGACAATGCATCAGCTTTTGCGTTCTTGGAACCAGGTCTGTACGTGACCATGAAGTGGAAACGAGTAAAGAACAGAGCCCATCTGGCCTGTCATGGGTTTAATCGTTTGGCTGAACATAGGTATTCTAGATTCTTATGGTCTGTGAGGATAGTGAAAGGATACAGGGCCCCCTCAAGCCAGTGGGGCCACTCCTCCATTGCCGCCTTCATGGCTAACAGTTCACGATTGCCCACATCATAGTTTCGTTCTGAGGTTGTCAGTTTCCTAGAGAAGTATGCACAAGGGAACATTTTAGCTGGAGAACCCTGGCGCTGAGAGAGGATAGCCCCGATTGCTGTGCTTGAAGCATCTACTTTGACATTTTTACATTTACATATCAATGCAATCCATGAACAGAAGGATCCAGAATCTAGAATCTAGGGTGACACGGAGGAGACGAATTGTTGAATAAAGTCGTTATTTTGTTTTCTTTGCGTACAAAAAGTATTCTCGTAGCTTCAAAAAATTACGGTTGAACCCCTGATATCACATGGATTATTTTACCGATCTCCTTTGCTACGTTTCTGGACCTTGATCGTGGTAATTGCATTGCTGTCTATGGGAGGGTCAGAGAGCTCTCAAAATTAATCAAAAATATCTTAATTTGTGTTCCGAAGATGAACGGAGGTCTTATGGGTTTAGAACCACATGAGGGTGAGTAATTAATGTCAGAATTTTCATTGTTGGGTGAACTATCCCTTTAATACCAATCAGAAGTATTCGTAGGAGGCATGGGCACACACACACACGTATATGATTTAAATGCACTTATTTATATAAGGTAAGATATTTTTGGGGGATCTGACAGAATACACGAATTGAGTATGTCAATGAAACTGTATAAAAAGCAAATAAACAAAGCAAAAGAAATGTAAATGTAAAATTGTTATAATCAATGATCCAGTGCTCAAAAAGGTAGCAAATACTCCAAACCTTCAAGAATTTGGATCCAACAGTTTTATTTAATTTTAGGCCCATCTCTAATGTTTCTTTTTTTATTCAAAATTTTGGAGAAAGTGGTTTTTCACCAGCTGCAGAGATTTTTGAATGACAATAAGATTTTTGATGTTTTCCAATCAGGTTTTAGAAAGATTCACTCTACAGAGACAGCACTTGTAAAAGTTTTAAATTATGTTTTAATGGCCACTGACTCAGGTGACTCTGCTGTACTGGTACTATTAGATTTAAGTGCGGCATTTGATACAGTTGACCATGAGGTCTTGCTTGCGCAGCTAGAACAAGTTGTGGGCATTAGAGGAACTGCATTAAGTTGGTTTCAGTCATATCTTAAAAATAGAAGCTTCTCAATCAATATTGGACGATATTTTTCTGGGGCAGTCCCCCTGACTTGTGGGGTCCCCCAAGGCTCTATTTTGGCCCCTTTATTGCTCTCTTTATATATGCTTCCTTTAGCCTCTATTTTTGAAAAGCATGGCTTGTACTATCACTGCTATGCAGACGATACTCAACTTTACTTGCTGAAAGAAGGTGGAAGAAAGATAAGCACCAGATTTCGTATGAAATCTTAAGGTCTTCTTTATCTCAATATCAGAAAGCCGTAAGATTGGCTAAGTCTATGTATTTATCTGAGCTCATTGATAAGAATGTTCATAGACCAAGAATGCTCTTCAATACTATAAACGCGGTTGTGAATCCACCTGTTTGTAATTACCTTTTTGAAACAGTTGATATGTGTGAGTTTTTCTCATTTTTTTGTAGAGAATATAAAGAAAATTAGGCAGAATATCAGACCTGCTACTTATGATCCTGCTGTTCATTCAAATCCCAGTGCTACCTTTAACCAGTTCAGTTCTGTTTCCTTTTCTTTTCTACATGAGATTGTTAATCAGCTAAAACTGTCCGGGTCTCCTTGTGATGTCATATCTCCTCTCTTTTTAAAGAAGTTTTTGATGTGGTTGGCCCTTTTTTTCTAGTTTTTATTAATAAGTGCCTAGAATCAGTAATTGTACCTGACTGTTTGAAGCATGCAATTGTAAAACCTCTTTTAAAAAGTCCAAATTTGGATCCAACAGTTTTATCTAATTTTAGGCCCATCTCTAATATTTCTTTTTTATCCAAAATTTTGGAGAAAGTGGTTTTTCACCAGCTGCAGAGATTGTTGAATGACAATAAGGTTTTTGATGTTTTCCAATCAGATTTTAGAAAGTTTCACTCTACAGAGACAGCACTTGTAAAAGTTTTAAATGATGTTTTAATGGCCACTGACTCAGGTGACTCTGTTGTACTGGTACTATTAGATTTAAGTGCGTCATCTGATATAGTTGACCATGAGGTCTTACTTGCTCGGCTAGAACAAGTTGTGGGCATCAGAGGAACTGCATTAAGTTGGTTTCAGTCATATCTTAAAAATAGAAGCTTCTCAATCAATATTGGACGATATTTTCCTGGGGCGGTCCCCCAAGGCTCTATTTTGGCCCCTTTATTGCTCTCTTTATATATGCTTCCTTTAGCCTCTATTTTTGAAAAGCATGGCTTGTTCTATCACTGCTATGCAGACGATACTCAACTTTAATTGCCCCTGAAGCATAAAAATGGTGTAGACTCCCTCTGTGCCTGTCTTTCCGATGTCAAAGCCTGGATGTCTTTGATTTTTTAAAATCTAAATAAGAGTAAAACAGAGATCAATGTGTTTGGCTCTTCTGAAGTCCCAAACATTTCTCATGTAAATTCTAGTGTTTTATCTTCTTCAGTTAAATCAGGTGTAAAAAACTTGGGCGTCTTTTTTAATAGTGCACTTAAATTTGATAGGCAAATAAATTTAGTTGTCAAATCAATTTTTTACCAATTAAGAACGTTGGCTAAAGTGAAGACCTTCCTTTCTTTTAAGCACTTTGAAGCAATTAATGCTTTTATTTCTTCTAGAATTGATTATTGTAATTCCCTCTATCTGGGAATAAACAGTTCTTCAATATTAGGCAGAATTAACGAAATTCTCAATCAATCCACACTTTACATACATTTTGCTCAAATTACATACATCTTTACAACTCTGTACATATTTTTATTACAGTTTATACATTTACTCCATATAAAACGGAATTTTTATTCTCTCAAAACACATCACTACATCATTGATTCACTACATTTCAACGTGTATACTAAAATAGACATTTTAAATCACAGATTCCCTTTGTTATTTATGATATTTCTTATTTTCTTTCAGGTTTTCACTGGATGATGCAACAATTGCCTACTCCATTTTGTTTTTCAACAAAATATCTACAAAATAACTTTCGTGGTTTGTTCATCGCAGGTGTATTTTCCAATAAAATCTAATAAATCAAGACAGGGGCGACATGCACTTTTTATTTTTGAGGGGGCACGAGTGAATGGGGGGTATCTCGAAATACCTTGATTCTCAGTATGTGTAATAAATGCATTTTGCAACTTTATAGATCATGTTAGGTGATCTATACCGGGCGATGGGCAAAGTAGACTGTTAGTGTAATCTATTAACTACACAAAAAAAAACATATTTTTACTTAAAGGGATAGTTTACCCAAAAATTAAAATTTGATGTTTATCTGCTTACCCCCAAGGCATCCAAGATGTAGGTGACTTTGTTTCTTCATTAGAACACAAACAAAGATTTTTAACTCAAACCGTTCCAGTCTGTCAGTCATATAATGTAAGTGAATGGGAATCACAGCTTTGAGAGTCAAAAAAACATACACAAACAAAACCAAATTAAACCCTGCGGCTCGTGACGATACATTGATGTGGAAAGACACTAAATGATCGGTCTGTGCAAGAAACTAAACAGTATTTATATAGTTTTTTACCTTGATTCACGCAATGTCCGAACTGTCCTGAGCGCGTTCACGTCTTCTTCTTCAGCCAGTGCATGACGCGTCTTCTTCTTCTCCTTGCTTTACGGCAGATCGCACACTTATGCTGGCTGCACGCTAGAGGATTTTAAGGCCGATTTTAAGGCCGATTTGCATTTCTGAAAGATCGGGGGTGTGGCCCGATTTGAGGCTTGTTGCAAACGATTTTTTGTCCAAAAAATCCTCTATTGTGTGGTGTTATTACTATTATTTAACTGCTCCTGATCGAGACGGAGCTTCGCCGAACTCAAATCGTAAATATCAAACATGTTTGATATTTCCGACTCTTGATCTGGCTGCCTCTGACGTGATACCCGCACAGACCGATCGTTTCGTATTTTTACACATCAATGTATCATCACGCGCCGCAGGGCTTAATTTGGTTTTGTTTGTGTATGTTTCTTTGACTCTCAAAGCCGTGATTCCATTCACTTACATTATATGACTGACAGACTGCAACGGTTTGAGTTAAAAATCTTCGTTTGTGTTGTACTGAAGAAACAAAGTCACCTACATCTTGGATGCCCTGGGGGTAAGCAGATAAACATCAAATTTTCATTTTTGGGTGAACTATACATTTAAGTAGGCCTATCAGATATGGGTGTCATGCCATAAAATATTTTTAATACAATTGAATTTTGTATTTAACGTGAATTTAATAAAAACATATAGTTACTAATTATAACACTTTCATTGTACAGAAAGAGAGCAAAGAACATTTACATTATCATAGAACATTATCATTGACTTCAGACTAGCCAGAGTTCAAGCACTCTCAAAAACTCCCATTATAATCACTGAAGCTTTTTACACTGTGAAATGCATATCTTATTTACATTGTATGCACATCTGCACTTCGTTGTTTCTGATGAGATAATTAATTCGCCAGAGATCCGAATTCAGTCAGCGACGCGCGCACTGAACAAAACTCCGGTGTTTCAGCGATGACTCATCTGAACGCCTCTGATTGGTCATTGCATCCATAAGCTCAACAGAATCATTTATGATTGGTTATAATGAGCAGCGCTGTAAAAATACGTCTTTCTCTGGCTCTGCGCCAGCCAGCGAACACAGATTTGTTTCCCAAAGTTATCTTGAATGTTGAATTTTCAATACAACTGAAATATTTGAGAGAATATCACATAAGCTAACTTCATAAATTGATGTTGATTTTCCTAAACTGTTTTTTTTTAACTCACCATTATAGTGATTAGCGTTCACTTTGGTTGGGCACTTGGAACTTCGTTAGTCTTATTAGTTTTCTTCCTGTTAATGCAGCAATGTGTCATGAAGTCAGAGTTATTTGATTTAAAGGGAAGAAAAGCAATAAATAGGTTGTGTAAACCCATAATCCATCTTCTAATTAAAGCATTAGTGTGTTTTTTCTGTGTAAATCTAAATGAAAGGATCAAGTCAACCCCCTACAGTTCATTTTTTAGTTACTAGAACACTCGTGTAAGTAAACTATACTAACTAAGCATTTGTCAGTACAACATACTATTCCTATTTCACTTTACTTAGTTTTTTCAAGGCAATTGGTTTGCATGCTTTTTTTAAATAAGCCCAACTAATTAGATTTTACAGTGTACAATCATCCACATCACTATGATCAGATTCTTAACTGCTGTTTTCTCACTGCTGTCATTTTTGTTGTGTGTTTATTTTGTTAAAAGGGGCAACGTATCCTGTGGGATACATGACACACCTAACTGCTATGATGGCTTTTGTTCTACCCGCTTAAATGATAGAAGTACTTGCGCTGTCCAATCTATAAAGACTGTGTCTGTTCCCCGAATAGTGAGGTGAAAATATAAATTTATTGCAAAATACTTCTGCTTAACTCTTTCCCAGCCAGCATTTTTTTTAAAAGTTGCCAGCCACCGCCAGCGATTTTGATGATTTTCACTCACATTTGATGGCCTCCAGAATATTTTTCTGTATGAATATTTGAATATGCAAAGAACAGAGCCTCTACTTTTAAACAAAAACAATCAGTTTTATTCTATACCCCTCAGAGGACCTCAGATGATGCCAACCATGAAACAACATACAGAACTACCAAATTTTGCTATAAGTTTGATTGCATCATATAATAATTGCTGTTAATAGTGTTCATCGTCTGTTTGATTACGTCTTTAATTGATTTTTAAAGATATACAAATAAACTTGAATTGAATTGAATTGATACATACATTTGAGAAGCTGTGGGGAGAAGCAGTGAAAGTGTAGGTCATATTTCTTGGTTTCATTTTGAAAGGGTGTTTGTTGTGAATATTTAGATGAGGTGACTTTGTTTCTACATTCTTTGTTTAGCTCACAGGAAGCATTTAAAACTGCATGCTATAGTGGGAAATCTACTCACCCTCCGATAAGAGTTGATCTAGTTCACATATTTACACATGTTGGAGAGGACTTACCTATTTAAAAAGCTGTTGTTCAGCATTAGCTTATTAGGTTTACATTGAAATTTTATTAATTAAATTGAAAAAATTGAAACTAAATGTTTGTATCTTAGGGGATACGTCGCCCTTTTAGGGGTATAAATCAAGATATAAACACACACACACACACACACATATATACAGTATATATATATATATACAGTGGGTACGGAAAGTATTCAGACCCCCTTAAATTTTTCAC
>NW_015657962.1:76131-85357 GCF_001515625.1 Sinocyclocheilus rhinocerous | reverse complement strand
AAGGTTCCATATTTGGTAACTGTTTTGTAATATAAGTGATATTGTGACAGAAAATGATTGATTTGTGACAGAAAAATGCATCAAAAAAATTCAATAGAGTTTGGCTGTCACCCAGTGGTTGTTTTTGGTATAGTGCCCAAACAAAATCTCACAGGAACCACAATTTTTGTGATATCAACTTCAAATTTGGAACATAACTTGGTTAGACATATGGATTTGATTATAAAGCAATTTTAGAGTGAAAAAATAGTATACCACAATATATTTAATGTAAACTTAAACTTTATACTTTCTTGTTTTTAAATGTTTTCACTTCAGCAATAATCTGCTATGTGTTTTCTTTAAAAAGAGACCAACCTTAGGTCTGAATTCCAAAGCGTTCAGGAATTACAACCATGTTGTAACAAGCATTGTTAAGCAAGTGTTCTGTTTTCAGTGAATTTATACCCCCAAAGGGGCAACATATCCTGGATGACGCAAACATTAAAATAACAAATAAGAGTCAAGTTTTGAAAAAAATCATGAAACTCTTATTATTGTAGTCCCAATAAGATGGAAAATAGCAATAAGCTAATTTCCTGATGTCTCTTTATGGTTTTGCCCCTTTTAGGGTTAAGAGAAAAGCATGCAGCACATATTTGCATATTCATCTAAACGCCACTCCCAGCAGATTGGAAGGCGTTGGGATGACTGCTAATAGTATATCGCTGCAAAAGTAACTCAAACTTCTTTTTACCCCTAAACAATGAACGAAAAAAGAACTTCACTGCCTTAACTGTCTCTTACATTTATGCAGTTTTTCTCCAGCGACTGGGTGAATCAACGCATCCAGGGCATTGTTGCCATCCTCTTAACAAATTCATTACAAAAATAAATAAATGCGCATGTACAACCTGTGCACAGGTACAAAAATCAGGCAGTGCACGCACAGTATGTCTATATTGTTCTGCTGACGAAATTTGCATCATGCGCACCATATGCGGACCACTGCGTTCATGTAAAAATATATATACTTTGGGCTTAAGAGGAAAAATCCTAGATTCAGTCTGCCACCTGTTTAAGGGAATGTGGCCCCCAGACCCAAATTTTCACCTCTGTATCATTCCTCTTACAAGAGCTCACACTTTTGTTGACATTTCAGTTGTATAGGCCACCAAATGGTTTTAGCAGTTCTTACTTAAGGAACCCAGTCCTTTAGATGTCTTAGAAGGATGAAGAGGTTTGGTTATCACTGACCTCCTTTGTATGGATATTTCTCAAAGTGATATTTTACATCCCTCCACCACCCCGACTCCTCACCTTCAGCCCGTTCCTACCCCAGCACGGGGAGGAGCACCCGGGGGGAGCGCTCTGGGTCCGGGCTAAAAAACTGAGCTCAGACCCCTCTCCCCGGACATGGGGAGTACCCCGGGCTCGAGAGTGATTACCAAGCTCGGAGCCCTCTCCCCAGACAGCACGCCAAATATGCATAACCTTTACTCAGTTTATTATATGTACAGTAAGTGTGAACTCGTGAAATATCTTATGTGTGTGTGTATGAGATTTTATAGCAGACTGATGGCCCACTCTGGTTGGTCAGGCACGGATGTGGAAATAAGGTGCAGTATAACTTTAATGAGAGCCTGTCATCTTCAAAATGCCCCTTTCTCATCCACTGACTTGCTATATCCTCAACTCTTCCACCCCAGAGTGATGAAAACTAGCCCATCACTCGAAGACCTTATTCTTCTCCAAAAAACAGCTCAAAAGTCTAAAATCTGGTTAATAGCAACAATCGGACTTTAACTGGCAGAAAAATTATTACTGCAGACAGAACTGTCTTTGCGCTCCCCAGAATTAATTCTTAGCGATCAGTCTAAACCAGGGTTCCTCAATAGGTGGCCCGCGGGCCACATCCAACCTGTGAGAGAAAAATGTTTGACCCGCGCTAATTTAAAATAATGTGGCATGAGAATTCAAACGCAGCATCAGACAGTGACATTAGTCTGACACCGTGTCTACACTGGATGCGGCGCGGCGCGACATGACAAATCCCCAACAGTAAACATATCCCTCATTCTATTTATGATGTACTGCAGTGTTGCCAAGTCCGCGGCTTTCCCGCGGAATTGGGCTACTTTAACACTGTTGCCGCGCAGTAGCGTAGTGCCTGGGTATGCAGGGTATGCAGGTGCATATGAGTAGTCCCTATGATTCACAGTGTAAATTTGATTGATGGCATTGACTTTTTGACCTTTCCCCTCCCCCACGAGGCCTACCCACGTTGCAACCACCCACGTAGTGACCACCCCCATTGTGACCACCCGCATCGCAACCACCCACGTCGTGTTGACCTCTGGCCCGTTAGATATCCAGATGTGACCTATGACCTCCGGGGGAAGAAATATGATGTTTGTAAAAGATGTTTGACCATGTCCGAGGATGACAAAATTATAAAGGAAGTCCTGAGGAATGTTTTTGTAGATTTGAATAGTCAGTTCCCACATCCGGGGGGTTTCCCCATCTGGGGTCTGTGTGTCCGGTTGCATTCCAAGGCAGGGCATTTTTGCTCTCTCTCTTTTTCTCTATGGGAGATGTGAGAAAGATATTGGTTTTAAGGTCAATAAAAGAATAAGTAGACAATTCTAACAGATTCTCTCTCTCTCTCACCCTCTCTCTCCCTCACACACACACACACACACACACTGTAATGTATAATGAAATTGAAAATAAAACAATAAATAAAGAAATAAAATTCCTCTCACATTTTTCCATGAGACAAAGTCTTCCTCCTAGTACAGGTATGACGATTCTTCAAATGAGAGGTTTCCCAAAAACCCCCCTTTCTCTCTCTCTCTCTCTCTCTCTCTCACACACACACACACGTGCACCATCAATCGTCCCGAGTCTTATTCTCTTCTTTTAAATGAAAATATATGAATTATGTGATCACACATGATATAAAACAAAGCAAAACATTTAAACTAGTTTTAGTCGTCACTAAAAATATAAAAACGTACATTTTACCAGGATCGGGAAAAATATATATTTTAACAGGCCAAACGATAAGGCTTATCGGGATCCCCTGACATGTCCGGACATGGCATCCGTCATGTTTTATAAAGCTTTCCATAGGCACAATTCAATTCACATTAATTTTTTATAACTTTTTCACAAAACAAATTGTAGCAATGCAGTTTCACAGAAAAATTAAAGTTTCTACATTATATTTAATATATATAATATATAATATTTATATAATATTTATATAACCTTTAATATTCATATTTACATTATATTAATGATTTTTATACAGTATCATCCCCCAAACCTACCATCGCAGTAAACTTTCTACATTTTTATATTTTCAGAAACATAATTTAGTATAATTTATCATTTAAAAAGTTGTTTCTTCGCACAGGTCAATCATTTTGAGTATTACTATACATCTGGTTTGCGGGGACACTCCATAGACATAATGATTTTTTTACTGTACAAACTGTACACACTGTACACCTACCCATAACAAAAAATTCTGCATGCGCTTACATTTTTAATTAAATATTGTTTTTAAGCGATCTGAATTATGACGACAAGAAATGTCATCATAAACCACATTTACCTATGTTATATCAGTGTAATACTCATGATTTAAATAAATAAAATGTGATTATATATAACATACTTTATAAAAAATAAACATTCACCTGCTGTCTCTCTCTCATACACACATTCACACACATTTTGGCTGTCTCAGGCTGTGGCACATCCACACGTATCTCGCAGCCAGTGCTGCTGTCTGTCCCTCTCCTAATACCATCTTTATTTGTTCTGTTTCACTAATGGCTGTAAAGTTCTTTATTAAGTTGGAGAATTTGTTGAAGTAGAGGTTTCTTATGGATATGTATTTATGACAGTGAAGGAGGAAGTGCGTCTCTGTCTCGATCTCTCCTGTCTCACAGTGAGCACACACTCTCTGCTCTCTGGGTAACCAGCTCTTTCTGTGTCTGCCGGTCTCGATGGCTAGACTGTGCTCACTGAGCCTGCACTTGCTCAGGATCCGTCTCTGACACTCTGGAGATAATCTTCCAATTCATAATTTGATTTTAGAGTTCGATAGAATTGTAATTTACTTTGTGTTTTAGTTTCTTGATCCCAATGTTCCAGATATGTATTTTTAGATTGTTTGATAATTTGATTTATTTTGATGTTTGGATGAGAAGCAGTGCTGGTTTGAGACTGGATAGTGTTAGTAGAGTTAGTCAGGTTAGTAAGTCTCAGAACTAGCTGACTGAGTGGACTCTTTTCGGGGTTCAGTTCTTGGGTTTGTAGCGCTTTAAAATGTAGCGATTCTGTGGGACTTGATTTAAGATGCATCCAGAATTTGAGAGATCTTTTATGCATATTGATAATCAATGAGAATCGGCCTAATTCCACCCTACATGCGCTATTGGGTGTTTTTCTCTGTAGTTTTAAAATCATTTTGCAGAATTCTGTGTGTAGGGCTTCTGTTGGATGTTTGTCCCATCTAGTGTAGCTCTGATCACTGAGTGGACCCCAAACCTCTTGTAAACTTTTGGTCAGATGGTGCTGCTTTTTTGCTCTAATTGTGTCTTTGTATTGTTTTAGTTTTGAACAGTATTCAGTTCTTATGTTGGTGTTGTATGGTTCTTTATGTTTCAGATTTGATAATTTTCTAAGTTGTTTTCTTAATGTATTGCAGTCTGAGTCAAACCATTTTTCATATTTTGTTGTTTTTTTGTGAATTTTTTGCCTTTCTTTTTCAATTCACTGCTTTTTGAAATATGTAATTGATTTCATTTGTAGCCAAATTAACACCATCTTTAGTTATTTCACATTTTTTATTCATAAATATAGTGATTAGATTCTTCAGTTCTTCAGAATTCAGTGGATACATTCATTTTTCTGCGCTGTCTGGAGTCCATTTGTATCTCTGCTGGACCTGATACATTTTGCAGGTTCCCAGCTTGTTTTGTTCTGGTGTGTGATTTGTTTAAATATATATGTTAGTTTGGTTATGGTCAGAAAGTGGAGTTTGCTGTTTGACAGTAAATGCACTGAAGGAGGACGGGTCCATGTCAGTGATGGCATAGTCAACTACACTAACTCTAAGACCTGAACAACATGTGAACCTCCCTAAAGAGTCCCCTCTGATCCTGCTATTAACTATGTACAGGCCTAAAGCTCGGCAGAGGTGCACTAACTCTGAACCATTTTTATTTACAGTTTGGTCAAGATTATTTCTCGGTGGAAGTTTTCTTGTGAGACTCGGGGAGTTTTGGCCAAAGATATATTCATTGCCCTTTGGATCTATGTTATCGGGTTCAGATCCAGTTCTTGCATTAAAGTCTCCACACAGCAGCACATTTCCCTGGGCCTGGAAACAGTTGATCTCTGTGTGGATTTTGTTCAAGTATTCGCCATCATGGTAAGGGGATTCTGTTGGGGGAATATAGATGGCACAGATATATATATCAGTAGTTGAAATGCCAATTTGGTTGTTTAGTTTTAACCAGCAGTGAAATTTTCCAAATGTAATAATAGAAATGTGGGGCGGGTGAGGCCTGTGTTGCTGCAGGTGTCTGTGTGTTTGTCTTAGGTACACTTTCTGTGTTTGTGTAGTTTGGTTTGTCTGTAGTAGGAGCTGTATTGTAGTGAAGCGTGTTGTCTTTTGTGTTTTTCTGTAACTGTTCTCTCATTTCTTGCAGCTGTCTGGAGAAGTTCTCTTCTTTTTTCTCTGTGTCCTCCTCTAGTTTGCATAGCTGTAAGCGGAGAGTTCGGTTTTCTTCTTGCAGTTCTCTGAGAGCTCTTGTGAGTTCGGTGATGGAGGAGCTGGTGTTGTTCTTCAGCTGCTGGAGTTCGTCTTTGAGCTCCTGGATGTAAATGTTTGTGTTGTTTCTGTCTGAGAGTTTTGCTTGAGTGTGTTCTCTGAATTCAGTAAAGTCCAGTTCTAGTAGGGCTAAAGTGTCTCTCAGTTGACGTTCGGATGTTGAAGGTGGAGGATTCACTGGACCTTCCTCCTCAGAGTCTGTGCAGTTCACATGAGTCTCATCTCTCTTCTTCTCTACTCTGGATTTCAGCAGGGGGAAAATCTCCTCAAATGAATTTAGGCTTGCTTCATTGCCTTGCAGGAGGAAGGTGCCTTTAGTATAGTAGGTTATAGTGAGAATGGGGTTGTCTGTGTCTAGCATTTTATCTTCACAAATAGTTAATCTTCCACCTCTGCCTATTCCTTCTTTAAACACATACTTTTATTCCTCACAGATGGCCAGTTTCCAAGCACTAATCATAGTGGTGTAGAAAATTAAGTTGTTCTTGATTCTTTTCGCATTGAGTTGAGTATAGTCAGCATACAGAACATCAGGATTGTCTCTGAGAGTTTTTGTTTTTTTCGTGCCTGCACACTTCTGCACTTCTCTGGGTAACACACCTCCCTGCACTATGTTTGCACCAGGGTTGCCATGGTGATCAGACTGGGCACTGAGCCAGAACTGCAGCTAGCTTTAGCTTTTAGCTTTTAATGATGAGATTTTACTTGAATAAAATTAAATATACAGTTTTTGTTAATTTTTTATAGAAGATAGAGCTCACCTCTCTGTTTAGCAATTGAAGATCAACAATTAAGTAATGTCTTTCAGTTGTAGTTCCTTAAAAGATGCCTTAAAAGTTTTGGAGGGAAAACTGCAGATAGCTGATAGAGTGGTGATCCAGTAGCCAGATGCTAATCCAGAGGTTCCAGTCTTCTTTTTTGCATTAAAATGTATTTTCTGGAAGAAAAATCTGTCTTTACCTGAATCCAAGTTGTTCCTCTGTTGTTTTTACTTGTTTGTTGTCATTATCTCACTCTCTGTTTTACTTTTTGGCTTAATCTTTTATAATTTTTCAGGAGCTCATTTTTAGAGTGTTTCTCTCTCCTCTCTCTCTATCTCACAGACACGTACACACACACACACATTGGTTTTTTTTAGGTTTTCTGAGGACGCTCCATAGGCATAATGATTTTGTACTGTACAAACACCTACCCATCACACAAAAATATCTGCATATGCTTACATTTTTAATTAAATATTGTTTGTAAGTGATCTTAATTATAAGGACTCAAAAATTTCATCATAAACACATTTACGTCGTTATATCAGAGTAATACCCATGTCATTATATAAATTTGCGTCCTGATAAGTCATATAAACAAGACCACACGTACATAAACATTTCGAGCTAAAGAGAGACTTATCTCTATTTTAAATAATATGGTAATAAAATATATCATCATAGTAACATGTTACTGAAGCAAATCATTTATCATACATTTAAACATGTATTCAACATTTATTTAAGCTTATTGATCTTATAAAACACACTATTCTCTTTTAACGAATATAGTAGCAAATAAAACTGTAATTATATATAACACGCCGTATAAAATAAACATTTAATATAGTTTTAGGTGACAATAAATATGAAAATGATGCCTTACATTTTTTTTTTAGAGTGCTAAGAGATAGAACATTATGCAACGATGTCCAAACATGGATGAGTGATTTACAAAATAAATAAATAAAAAAGTTTAATTTGAATCATAACCAAAACCTCGCAGGTCCTCCCCGGGGTAATCCCAATGTGAAACTGATGGACCCACTCAGAGATGGGTTGATGAGGGTGGAGTTAGACCAGATGATCTGAGATGTAGTCTGTTAACCCTTTTCCAGAGTGAACGTCTTCATTTTAAAAAATGTATTATTATTATTAAAGCACAATCTTAAGAGTTTAAATAAGATCTTTCAAAATTAAAAGATTGTTTAGATGAAATCTTAAAAGTTTTAAATAAAATTATTTGCTTGCAAATTTAACCTAAATTGTATTTTTTTTAATTCAACATTATATGTTCAAAACTTAGTTTATCATTTTAAAAGAAATTTGTACTTAGTTTATTTTATTTCAAAACATATTCCTGCTTAAAAGGCTAAATAAAAAATGCCAATATCTTAGAGTATTCCTAGGGTGAACCTGCGATCAATATCTGACATCCTGTTGCTAAGATCTAGTTCTGCACTTATTGTTCTATTTCAGACTTTTTTGAACACTCTTTATCAATGTGATAAATATCTGGGTGAATCATACCCTTAGCTGAAAATATACTCGGAAATATATGTAGACAGACCATATGTTTGTCACGAATCCGGTACGTGGTCTTCCGTCTGCTCGCCACCAGAGGTCGCCTTCTGATTACATTGACTCTCATGCCACACAAACTGTTGCACATCACCCTGGACTACATTTCCCATGCTCCATTGCACTGATTGGACTCACCTGCAGCCAATCACACACACACTATATAACAACCACTCAATCCTTCTCTAATCGCCGAGTATTGTTTAGCGCTTATCGCTTTCCCAGTGATAGCTACATTACGGAGCCTTCTGCCCTAGTTTCTAGTTCATAGTTTCTAGTCTAGTCTAGTTTTGTCTTGCGATTACCTGTTACCTGATTATCTGCCTGTCTTAGAATTCTCCTGTCTTGTCGTTTGGACTATGTTTGCACCTTGCATGGATTATTGCATGTTTTGGATTACCCGTTTGCCTCTGGTTTACATTTGCCGACCGAAGACCCACGCTTGCCCTAGGAATACTCTTTTGTCGTGCCTGTGTTATACCAGTGTTGTTGTTTGACCCTTGCCTGTTTCATGACCACGCCTCTAAATAAAAGCCTTGCATATGGATCCACAAGCCTCACATCTTGTTCGCCCCGTTACAGAATACTCGGCCACACAAGGCTGCAGCGGCTTTTCAAGTGGACACTGGCCAGGTATGGACATTGCAAGACTGTTATTAGCCCTCAAATAGGGCACACGATCGCTTGAGGACTATATTCAAGAGTATTTGAACTTTGCTTATTTTTCTGATCTGCCGGACTGTGTGCTCATAGACTTCTTTTGTGAGGGCATTAATCAGGCTGATCATCCAGAGTCACGTCACATCACAGCTGATCATCCAGAGTCTTGTCACATCACAGCTGATCATCCAGAGTCACGTCACGTCCTGTCTGTTGCACCCAGATTATCAAGGTCAGTCCTTCGGTATCCCAGTTTGGTATCCAGTGTGAGGGATGCACCGTTGGTGTCTGCACGCGCAGCTGGTATCCTCAAACCCACTCACTCTAGCCCTCCTGTTCCTGAACTGATTCCCCTGTCTACAGCGCTTCCCATGATGGGGATCGCTTTTTGGTG
>NW_015657962.1:69950-74913 GCF_001515625.1 Sinocyclocheilus rhinocerous | reverse complement strand
CCACTTCTCTTGTGAATAAAAGCTTGCACATGGATCCGCACGCCTCTTGTCTCGTCAGCCCCGTAACAGAATACTCTGCCACACAAGGATCCAGCGGCTTTTCAAGTGGACATTGGTCAGGTATGGACATTGCAAGATTGTTATTAGCCCTTAAGCAGGGCACACGATTGCTTGAGGACTATATTCAAGAGTATTTGAACTTTGCTTATTTTTCTGATCTGCCGGACTGTGTGCTCATAGACTTCTTTTGTGAGGGCATTAATCAGCCACTCAAATCACGTTTAATCCATGAAGGTCCCCGCTCATCTCTCAGTCAGTTTATGGACTATGCTTTGTTGACTGTTGGTTCATCGTTCACTGTGGGTGTCGCGGAGGGACGCGACCCCACACTCACTCGTGTAATGTTGGCCGCACTAGAGCACGCTCACAAAATGGCGGACACAACAGCGCCCCGTTATGTCACAGCTGCCAATCCTGAATCAAGGCAAGTCACGGCTGATTTTCCTGAGTCAACTCAAGTCACCGTTGATCGTCACGAGGCAAGTCAAGTCACGGTTGATCTTCCAGACTCCTGTTCCTGAACTGATTCCCCTGTCTGAAGCACTTCCCTTGATGGGGATCGCTTCATGGTGTGTTTGGGCTGCATACACCACCACAGAACTTCCCGAGGTGGAGGCGCTCGCTTCAGCTCCTTGCGTGGTGGTGGCGCCCAGCGATGCACTCTCAGCCTGTCGTGTAGCGGTCGAAGAGACCATTACTGACTTCTCCCTGTTTCCTGATGTTACTGCTGTAGAACCTCCGTGGCAGCAACCGCTGCAGAACCTCCAGAGGTGTCAGTGGTATCCATTTATGAACTCTCTGCCTGCCCAGCCATGGCCAAGGTGGCCGTTTATGAGTTCTCAGTCTGTCCTGTCGCGGTCCAAGGGACCGTTGCTGAACTCCGTACCTGTCCGGTTAAGGAGGATGTTAATGAACTCTCCCTGTTTCCTGTTGGTACTGCTGTAGAACCTCCAGAGGTGGCGGCATCCGCTGCAGAACCTCCAGAGGTGTCAGTGGTACCCAATTATGAACATTTGTCCTGCTCTGAACCTGTCAAGGCCTTTCCTGAACTCATCGTTTACCCTGCCATGACCAATATGGCCGACCAAGAGCTCTCAAATTACCCTGTCATTTCCAAAGAAGTCGTTTCTGAGCTCTCTACCTGTCCCTTCACGGCTATGGAGGCCGTCTGTGAACTCTCAGCCTGTCCTGTAACGGCTACGGAGGCCGCTTATGAACTTTTGTCCTGCTCTGAACCGGTCATGGAGACCCTCAATGAACTTTTGTCTGGTCGTGTCACCGATTATGAACTCTTAGCGCAGTCTGCCACAACAAAGGAGGCCATATTACAACTTCCAACCATGCATGTAACTACCCCAGAGACAGCACATGAACTTTATTTTTGCCCCAATTCAGCCGAGGAAACTGTTTATGAACTCTCATCCCTGCCTGTCACTGCCATGGAAACCCTAAATGAACTTTCTGTAGGCCCTGCTAACCCTGTCGTTGCCAAAGGGACCATTAGTGAACCGTCTGTCTATTCAGTTTCAGTCAATGTGTCTGATTTTGAACCATCTGTCTGTCCTGTTTTAACGAATGAGTCTTGCTGTGAATTGTCTGCTGGTTTAGTTTCACTCACTGAAATGTTCACCAGTCTGTCTTTATGAATGTAGCTGTTGAAACTGATTTTGAACTGTCTACCAGGATTATATTGAGTTAGGAGCATCTGGAAGCCGCTCCTTGGGGGGGAGCTATGTCACGAATCCGGTCTGTGGTCTTCCGTCTGCTCGCCACCAGAGGTTGCCTTCTGATTACATTGACTCTCACTCCACACAAACTATTGCACGTCACCCTGGACTACATTTCCCATGCTCGCACTGATTGTTTAGCGCTTATCGCTTTCCCAGTGATAGCTACATTACGGAGCCTTCTGCCCTAGTTTCTAGTTCATAGTTTCTAGTCTAGTCTAGTTTGTTTTGCGATTAGCTGTTACCTGATTATCTGCCTGTTTTAGAATTCTCTTGTCTTGACGTTTGGACTATGTTTCTACCGTACCTGGATTATTGCATGTTTTGGATTACCCGTTTGCCTCGCCCTCTGGTTTACGTTTGCCGATCGAAGACCCACGCTTGCCCTAGGAATACTCGTCAATGCCCTTGATTTTGAGCTATCTGCCTGTCCTGTTCCAGCCAATTCAGTTGATTTTGAAATGTCCATCTGTCCAGTTACCTTCAATGGACCCGGTTACAATGGACCCGGTTAACTGTCTTTCCAGTTTCAGTCCATGAGTCTAATTACGAACTGACAGCCCTTCCGGTTCTCCCTAATGTATCTGACTTTGAACTGTCTGTCCGCCCAGTTATCTTTAAGGAGACCAACACAGAACTTTCAGCTCTATCAGTCACTGCCTATGAGTCTGTTAATGAACCTTCTGTGTTCCCTGCCTTGATCCTTGATGCCGTGAATGCTATGCCTGTCTCTCGTATCTCTGCTTTTTCAGGTCTCAGTCTCTGCCATGTCTCCTGATCAATCTGGCCCTCCGTGGTGGACTTCTGCTCTGTCTGCTCCGCCCTGGTGGGCTTCTGTCCTGTCTGCTCCACCCTGGTGGGTTCCTGCTCCATCTGCTCCGCCGTGGAGGTCTTCTGCTCTTATTGCATGTTTTTGATTACCCGTTTGCCTCGCCCTCTGGTTTACGTTTGCCGATCGAAGACCCACGCTTGCCCTAGGAATACTCTTTTGTCTTGCCTGTGTTGTACCAGTGTTGTTGTCTGACCCTTGCCTGTTTCATGACCACGCCTCTAAATAAAAGCCTTGCATATGGATCCGCAAGCCTCACGTCTCGTTCGCCCCATTACAATGTTGATGTAACATCTTGCCTGATGGTCACAGAAAAACAGTATTTGAAGAGTGTATTTATGACTTTACCAGCTAGCCCTTTGCATACCCATAACTTTCCGGTTCATTTAAAATGTTTGTTCAACCAACAACTTGTGGGACAAAAGGCTGGTACAGATACAAGAAAAGACATTCTTTGGATACCCACTGACTTTTTGGAGTCGTAAACCATGCTTGAATGAAAAAACACATGTGAGGGACTTCTGGGGTCACAGGGGCTCCTGAGAATATTTAATTGCGCTTAAAAAGCACAGATCAAGCTAAATTAAATAGCGTACACCACACCAGACTCCTGATGTCCCGCGGTAGAAAATACCTACAGTATGTTGTTAAAACCTATATACAATGTTACATTTTAAGGTGGCTCGTGTTTCGTGTATATGATTGGGTGTGTGTATATGATTTAACTTTTCTTATTTTTACAAAGATTCAATTTAAATTCAATTCCTAGTTAATTTAAGACCAAACCCCTGGAGGGCTTCTGTCCTGTCTGTTCTGCTCTGGTGGTCTTCTGCTCCGCCGTGGGGATCTTCGGACCCGTCTGCTCTGCTGTAGTGGTCCTCAGCTCCACCTGCCCTGCCGGCCCCATTCTGGCTCCCTGCCTCGCCAGTTCCGCCCGGGCTCCCTGCTCTGACGGTTCCATCATGGTTCCCTGCTCCACCCTGGTTTCCTACTTCGCCGGCATCACCCTGGTTCTCTGCTCTGCCCTGGCTTCCTGCTCCGCCGGTTCCTCCTGGGTGCCCTGCTCTGCCGGCTCTGCCTCAGTCCCCGGTCTCTCCACTTCCACGTGGACCTGGCCCTCCGTCCCACCCCCTGTTCCACCTCCGCTCCACCACCCTCCTGGATTATATTGAGTGTGAGGGACTTCTGGGGTCACAGGGGCTCCTGAGAATATTTAATTGCGCTTAAAAAGCACAGATCAAGCTAAATTAAATAGCGTACACCACACCAGACTCCTGATGTCCCGCGGTAGAAAATACCTACAGTATGTTGTTAAAACCTATATACAATGTTACATTTTAAGGTGGCTCGTGTTTCGTGTATATGATTGGGTGTGTGTATATGATTTAACTTTTCTTATTTTTACAAAGATTCAATTTAAATTCAATTCCTAGTTAATTTAAGACCAAACATTATATTACAAAAGTATCATATTGACAAATGTGATTGTTGCAGTATTTTTAAAAATAGTGGATGCCTACTCCAAACAGTTCCTCCACTCACACACACACGCACACACACACACACACACACACACACACACACACACACACAATGGCACCATTCAAGAAGGTCGTCATATCATATGTAAGTTTTCAAACTTTTTTTCCCCAAAATCAAGTATTGTGCATTTGTATATCACTTACTGTTTTAAAGCATAAACTTGCTTTAAAGCTTGAATGAAAGGTTACCAAATGTAGTTTCATACCGGTAGTGTTCTAACAAAGTCATTCAATTCAATTCAATTCAAGTTTATTTGTACAGCGCTTTTCACGATACAAATCATTGCAAAGCAACTTTACAGCAAATTAAGTTTCTACAATATTTAGTGGTAGCTTATCAGTGGTGACTGTCAGTTAATGTACATATGGCAGAAATGTACGGAAAAATCAATTAAAGACGTAATCAAACAGACGATGAACACTATTAAATGATCATTAGGCCTCATGTTGTTCCAAACTTGTATGATTTTCTTTCTTTCTTCTGTGGAACACAAATGGAGATATTTGAATGTTGGGAACCAGCACAGAGCTCCTATTCTCCATCTTCATTACTTTACTGTCTTTATTTAAACAAATACGATTCCCAGAGCAGTTACACTGTTACACTTCATATATTTATTTATTCATGAAAAATACTACAGTGAAATTACTGAATCAAGAAAATTCCATCTGCTGAGAGAGAGACTGACCTCTGAGTCCAGGTGAGCTTCCAGGTCCACCATCAGGAAGATGTAATCCACCGGGATCGAGGACACGAAGTCCACGAGGAACCAGCTCTTCAGGTAGCGCTGGCGGATGGCCTTGTG
>NW_015657962.1:58682-69339 GCF_001515625.1 Sinocyclocheilus rhinocerous | reverse complement strand
TTAGATCGGGTGGCGTCTGGTTATTTGTTAATCTAGCCACTGTGCTAAATAAAAACCTTGGATTGTTTTGGTTATTTTCTATGAGTTTGTGGATATTAATAGGTTCTGTTTGTTTTACTTTAATAATTCTACGAAGGTTCACGCTATTTTATAAGTCTGTTAAATATGTGATCAATACACCATGAAACGAGAATCAGGCCACCAAATAAGTTTGACACAATGTTTTTAAGGAAGGGATTTTATTTATTTTTAAATACAACTAAACCAGATAAAATATTATTCTTTCTTTTTGACAAACCTACATTTCAAATGATTTTTCCCCGAGGTGTTCATTATCCGAGTGGAACTGGTCTTATTTGGGGGTCTAAATAATGCAGGGGTCTAGATGAAGCTTCTTAACAGTACAAAGAAAACCTCCTCTCGATCTACTGTGACTGTCATTTTACTTAGGGTTAGGGTTATGGATGACGCTGTTCAAATTTTGTTTGTTGGACTGTATGTGTCATTACTATGACTGTAGGCGAGGCCTTCTCTCTAAGAGCGGTCAGCATTCAACGTTTATAGAAATAAATGAAAATGAAGAAAACTTCTACTTGAGAGCGTTTGACTAAGTCGGTATTTATTTTTAGGCCAATTATCCATTTCCATATCCATACAATGAACCGTCAACATGAAAAGTAAGTCTTGCTGTTTTACACTTACAACTGAAACATATCTAGCCATTGCTCTGAAAGCTACACATTCAGTAAAGTTTGAGGTTGCACACTCTCTTGAAAAGGCTACAGACACAACATATGAAGGAATTTTTGTGCAAACAAAATCCCTATGTAACTGAAGAACCCAAAACACTAAGAAAATTATCATATGAATACAGAAAAAAACACCCGTGATCATTTGGGTATATTTTTGTAAACGTTGTTTTACTTTTTTTTTTTTCTTACACCGATACATCTAGAGCTCTTGTTCAGATAGCTGATGACGATGTTCGCATTTTATTTGTCGTACTCGTTTCTTTCAACATTCCCGCTCGACATTAAAGCCTAGGACTGTGTGTACTTCCCATAGGTCACAATTATAATCATCTAACGAGTGCTACATTTCTTCTGTTTTGTCCACTTTTGGCAGATTTGCTAGAGGGGGTATGTCGACTTGTTGTAATGCGATCACAAATAAGAACCATAACATTATAATACACCCACTTTGAAAAGGTTATAGACATAGTCGTTTATACAGGAAATATGTTTTCACAACAGAAATATGTATCGGTATAACAAACACCTGAAACTGAAATACTCTCTTCTAAACTATTGTGAGAGTTTATAATGTTGATTTGATCGCCTGCCCCAACTAGCTGTACACCTTTGATCCGAATCAGGCCACCAAATAAGTTTGACACAATGTTTTTAAGGAAGGGATTTTATTTATTTTTAAATACAACTAAACCAGATAAAATATTATTCTTTCTTTTTGACAAACCTACATTTCAAATGATTTTTCCGCGAGGTGTTCATTATCCGAGTGGAACTGGTCTTATTTGGGGGTTTAAATAATGCGGGGGTCTAGATGAAGCTTCTTAACCGTACAAAGAAAACATATTTTACATTCATTCATCATATTTTATTCAATATTTTTGCTTGTGTATCATGGTTTCATGCCTTTCTAATACTTTTTCTAATGCATCAGAATGTGGATTTTTCACCATCCAACATGAAATTAAAGATATGTATCAGCTGAGCTTGTTTCAACTTTTTTTTTGTTTTTGACCATTTTCTTAGGTTATTATTTTTGACTTACATATAGAATAGATATAGAATGAATCTTATCGTCCATACTTTTCCCCTACAGACCCCAAAGATAATATCCAAACAAGATCTATGAGGGGCACAGTTGTAAATTCAGGACACCTCAGAAAGTGTTTACATCATATGAGAAAACCATACAGAATACAGAAAAACCTCTCTTGATCTACTGTGACTGACATTTTACTAAGTCAGGATGATCAGGATTACGGATGACGCTGTACACATTTTTTTGTTGGACTTTATATGCCTTTAGGTGAGGCCTTCTTTCTGAGAGCCGTCAGCATTCAATGTTTATAGAAATAAATTCAGAAAATTCAGAAAATTACTGTCTACTTGAGAGTGTTTGACTAAATCGGTATTACTTTTTGGACAATTATCCATCTCCATATAAATACAATGAACCGTCAACACAAAAAGTAAGGCTTGCTGATTTACACATACAACTATTACAACTGGAACATATCTCACCATTGAGCTCAAAGCTACAGATTCAGTAAAATTTGAGGTTGTTAAAAGTGCCACGCTCTTGAAAAGGCTACAGACACAAAATGTAAAGGAATTTTGTGAGAGCAAAACGCCTATGTAACTCAAGAGACCAAACCACTGTAATGAAATTAACTCATTTGTAAGGGAATTAATCATTAATTTTATTTCTAGCTCAGGTTTTGAAAGGACTCGAATCTGAAAATTCTGAGTCACTTCACTGACCCTGCATGAGTTTTACGACCGTAGCTGGTTGCATAGGGGTGCCTCAGTTTGTCTCAATGGAATGTGATTGTTTCATGTGTGACTCAATAGTGTAAGTGGGTCCGTTCGAAGACAGAGATCCTACACCACTAAGAAAATTATCATATGAACACAGAAAAAACACTCGTGATCATTTGGGTATATTTTTGTAAACGTTGTTTTAAATTACTTTTTCTTACGCCGCTACATCTATACCTCTTGTTCAGATAGCTGATGAAGATGGTCACGTTTTATTTGTCGTACTCGTTTCTTTCAACATTCCCGCTGGACATTAAAGCCTAGGACTGCGTGTACTTCCCATAGGTTATAATTATAATCATCTACCGAGTGCTACATTTCTTCTGTTTTGTCCACTTTTGGCAGATTTGCTACAGGGGCTATGTAATGTGCTTTGTGTTGTAATGTGTAATTGTAATTGTAATGTGTTGTAATGTGATTGCAATTAAGAACCATATACACTACATACCCTTGAAAAAGGTTATAGACACAGTCTTTTATACAGGAAATATATTTGCGCAACAGAAATATGTATCATTATAACAAATACCTAATACTGAAATCCTCTCTTCTAAACTATTGTGAAAGTTTTAATGTTGATTTTGATGACCTACCCACTAGCTGATGCCACTCTATACTTTTTCATTGTTTATTTTTAGATGAAGACTATTATCAGATTTTGGTCAAACATGCCACGAGTGTTCGCAGGAAAACATGAACAAAAATACAGTATAAGATAATTAAAGGAAAGACCTTCTACAAGAGAGTGTTTAAACTGAGATTGCGATGTACTTTAGAGCTTTTTCTGGTCTGTCTACAAAGCGGACACGCGACACACACACAAGGCCTCAGTCTTACTTTTTCTCTGTTACATGTACATCTATTTCATTTAGAGCGCATAAAGTTACACATTACAAATTGAAGACGGTGTGGAAACACTTTGTACTCGTCTCTAAACACGACTTTAATAAATCAGTTGGTTTAAGCGAAAACAATGATTCAGTCCGTTTTATTCAGTCTTTGTGTTTTAGGCGTCTTTTAGTCTTTTAGTTTTGTTCCAGGAGACAGGTACAACTGTAACTGCACGTTGTCATATCTGGCTGTTCTTCTTTAAGAAAACATGAGGCCAGCAGTTTTTAACATCTCTTAATTCTCTTAATTTTTCACGATTGTAAATGTTTAGATTTAGTCAGTTACAAAAGTGTCAGGTGTGAAGCTTATATGTATTTTTAAATAATTATAATAAAGTTACAGGTTTCCAGTAGTTGTTTGAACACTTGACAGAGTGTTACTCAAACAGTCCTCAGCATTATCTTTTAATAAAATATTCCATTGAATGTCACTAAGACAAATTCTGTAACAGCGTTCATAAATGAATAAACGTACAGATCTTTATAGTGATAATAAGCAAATATAGCCTAACAACACAAACAAAAATGCTTGTTCTAAGTCTTTCACGCACCAGGCTTATTCCTGGTAAGCATACCTAAAATTGCTAGATATCTTGACTTTATCCTAGTGTTTAACGGCGCTACTGCGCTAGGCCTCGTCACACCGTTGTGAGATATAAACCGCAGTTTTTCATGGCGTTACACTATGAAACCAGAACGATTTTATATGTTTCCATGATTTTGTTCGTTCTTTCTGATTGAATTTGTTTACCGCATTTTCATCACTCTTCTGTAGTATTTTCCCATCTAATTGTAACTGATAGTTTTCCTTACACTTTGTTTTCTAGATTTTGCTGTCATGTTAACAAGCTCTTTGTTCATATACACAATATTTCTGTCAATTTGCTTCATAAAATATCACTTTAACCCATCCTCCTCATTCGAGACATTTACGTTAATTATTAATACTATCCTAGTTTATATCAGATACAAGATCTCTTCCATCTACACTCTATTCCGTCTGCTCGTTTTCTTTTTATTAAATTACGTGTACTATGTGCACTGCATTAGACTATCACAACACTTAGTCCTCAACACTTCCTCAGAGGTTCTCATGAACTACCTGAGCTTTACACTTGTTTAGTTTGCAAGAACAACCGGTGATAATTTAAGAGATATTATATAATATTTAATAATAATATATAATAATCCATTTTGTTTGCTGTCAGGAGTGGGCGAGGCATACGCAAGTGAACGAGCGCTGCTGCGCACATGCACACTAAACAGACGGAGCGCAATAATTCTGAGTCAAATATGCATTTTGCTAAAATATTCATTGTTGGACATTAAATGTGCCTTTTGTAGAATTTTAAACATACATACTTGGTGGCTCCTGCCTTTTCTATGAAGAATCACTCTTGAAGCCTTGGGGTTTTGATGCCAGAAAAATAGACTTTTATTATCAGAGAGATAATGCAGTCTAGAGATAATCTGCAGAAAATCTGCCGAGTCTGTGTCTGGACAGTCTTTTATACTGTTTTTCCTCTAGGCGTGTTCAATATATTTCATACATATTGGTGGCTCCTGCCTTTTCTATGAAGAATCACTCTTGAAGCCTTGGGGTTTTGATGCCAGAAAAATAGACTTTTATTATCAGAGAGATAATGCAGTCTAGAGATGATCTGCAGAAAATCTCCCGAGTCTGTGTCTGGACAGTCTTTTATACTGTTTTTCCTCTAGGCGTGTTCAATATATTTCATACATATTTTTTACGGTTTACCTTTTTTGGCTGTGTTTCCAGTCTGCTACCAAGATGCAGAAAGGAAGCCTTAATTTTATGTTCCGTGAAAGTAAGGACCCCATCATATATTTTGTCTAATGTCAAAACAGGACACCATGTGTCTGCCCCTCATACAGACTTCTATACCATTCATATGCAGGCCTGTCTGCACCAAGCCAAATACATGATTATAATAGTAAAATAACTTGATACATAAATGGTTAGATTCACAATGATTATACTTGAACAATTCATAGTTTGACCAATAAAAATCTTCCACACATATAGGTGTATTCTTATGATAGCAGTAACTGTAAAGGGACTATTGTAATGGGTAAATAAAATGTAAGCTAATACAGTCCTAATTACTAGCTTACTACTTAATGTGTGTTTCTTATAGCACTTAAAATGTAGTTTTAATTTAGTGATTTTAACTTTTAGTTTAGTGATTTTAATGCTTTAAAGAGCAATGTTAGATTGTAAAGTTCTAATGCTATCTGTTCTAACTATAAAAGGTACAGCTGTCATAAAACCAGAGAAAAAGGCTGCATGGCTATGAAAGTATGTGAGAGAGTCAGTGGTAATATCCAGAACTTGCATTTCTATTGTTCAGTGTTAGAGGAGCTCAGCTTTAGTCTGACAGTTTGCCTGCCCTGGACCAGGTTAGCTTTGCTGTATGTGTTTCTCGCTGAATCACATCCTTGGTTGTTTGACACACCCCCAACCTACATTCAGAATTTGGTATTTAAATAAGGTTTAGGGGGCTCAGTTATACGCGGGGGACATTTCTGCATTGTTACAATGGACACCCCTGCTCCAAACACTCTTGAAACAAGAGCGATGTGTGTAACACTGCCGAGAAGTTCTGTTGAAACAGGTGAAGATACGCACTGGGAAAGACGTGGTCCGGCAAAGATTGGCCGTGAATATGAAGATTTTGTGAAGCAAGATTTCTCTGTGTCTGATGAACGCATGGGAAGATTTGTGTTTGACAAGATGCGGCAGACTGTGAAACTCTACGTTTTGGAATCTTACGAGGAATATACATCCGAATGTGACCACCTGCTTTTGACCGCCGTAGACTGGGCATACTTTTACAATCAAATTTGGAGAGAATTTAATTATGGTGGGAAAATTTGGTACTTTTTCCAGTGGGATGGTGCCACACAGGGAATGAGGTACCGTGCTACCAAGCCATCAGAAAAATGCCTATACGGCAGCATTTTTGTGCCACGTTGAAAAATAACTAAATAAATAAGATTAACGTCATAATATTTTAAGAATGATGTAAAAATTACGATAATAAAATCATGTTATATTGCGTGAAGTTAATGTGAAAATTCCGTCTATAGGCCTACTCCTCCAAAAACAAAAACAAAAAAAAGTCTGTGGCATCCGTCACTCTTTTGACTTTTTTTTAAAACTCTGATTGATCGTTTGTATTAAATTGTTCTGATTTTTTTTGAACATGCATTCAAATATTCATCTTTATTTCGTGCTGTAAATATTAAAGAGGAAAATAGCATTGATTCATATGCAGCTAGAACTGAAGCGAATTATCTCACTACAAATTAAAGAGCGTAAAAAGATGTTTATTGTTTGTATTTTATCATAAAATTGACAGAAGGCTGAGACTTTGTACTAACAAAGCACAAAGCTGCGATTATTGAGTGGCTTGCGTGCTACAAAAAATGAATGGACTTGAAAATGTAAACATCATTTCCAAGCATTATCCTATACCGTAAATAAAACAGTTTGTGAATAGTCACGATTCACGTAACGTTATTTACTTCAGAAAAATCAACAATAGGGTCTAAGTTACGTTAACCGAGCCCATAACGTTTGGGGGGGCCCGTACAAATTTTTTGCATATGGGCCCGGGGCTGACTCGCTACGCCACTATAATAACAATTATATATATATTTATATATATATATACATATATAAAATAAGAGCAAACATGGTCATAACATTGTGGTCAGTGGCCCTTGGCTTGGTAATGTTGGCAGAATTCGACCCTCTGTGAAAACGAATTGAGGAACCCTGGCCAAACTGTTTTGACCTTAACACAACGTGAATGTTGAGCGATCAAGCTGGCTAATTACAGTCCCTGATCCACGGGCAGGCACCTCCTCTCAACAAAGAGCCTGTGATCTCTGTAATGTTTTGTAGTTTGCTTGGTATGAAAGTAAGTACACAGATGCTTTTACATGCCTCTGACATAGTTTCGTGCTAGATCAGTCACAGACACAGAAACAACAGATCACTGCTTTTCATTCCTTTGTGTCGACAGTAATAATCCATTTGAATAAGCCCCTGCATTAATTGCTGCAATAATCATATGAACAAATCTCAAACATACCAAACTGTTTTGTGTGTGTGTTTAGTGATTTATTTTTGGGGGTTTTTTGACTGAAAGATTCAGAGAAAGCTAAATTGTTAGTTATTTCTGCTTTTAAAATCAAAAACAAATATAAATATGAATGCATAAACAAACAATGTAGTTTACTTCATAATGTGATTTTTTAATTTAAGGCTTTTAAGGCTTGGCTTTTTCACTGTGTTGTTTACTGGTTGAGGACACTGGGAGTGGTGCTTACAGTTGTACAGTCTAATGAGGTCACACCTTGGACACCCACCCCGCCCACTGTGCCATGACTGATATATATTTTCCTGCCCCTTTTACTACAGCCCACCAACAATAGCAGGGCTGCAGAGGAGCTGTCCTTGGTACTGATAGCTGGAAACGGTGTGAGCGAGTGCATGTGAGGGGGAGAGAGGAGGAGGGTGGAGGCGTGTTCTTTGTGTTGTGCAGCCCGAGTTAATCTGCTGTGGCATCTACGTAGAGAGGAGCCGTACATCCGAAAACCAGCACTGCTGTGAGGTGCCCAGCACAGCCCTTGCTCAAGTGTGTCCTTAAACAAAAAACAAGGATTCATTTCAAAAGTTCTTCTCCTGAGCCTGTGTGGTTCATCTTGGAAGACTCGAGGAGCTTTTTGCTTTGTGCTGTAGTAAGACTTTTAAAAGTGCATGTTGGTGGGAATTAGAAAGGATGTTTTTCTCAGGTTGTTCTCAAAATGTTGTTGCACTCTAGCAGGTGTAGCATGTACAGATGAAGAGGAGAGCATCTTTTAGGCTAGATTTACGTGCATACCCAGAGGGCTGAAGGTTCTTCAGCTACAAGGAGCTGCAGACAACTACTGTCACGGCTACATTCTCCCTGCCTCCTGCTTTTTGCACCTGAAACTTGGGAATTCGAGTTTATGTACCGGAGCTTGACTTTGAAATGGCTTGAAACTTTCCTGTTGGACTGGAGTTGGAATCTCAGGATATCAGTCCCAGGTGCTTTTGGGAAGACTACCTGAAATGGAGCTATCTGAAATGGGTGGCATTGTAGCCTGCAGGGACCTAGTTCCTCTGTAAGTACAAAACTCAACTGAGCTCTCGTCCCTTTCTTGAAACTTTACATTTATCCTTATTTTACAGACTTATGATTTCAGATGTAATAAACTGGATAAACTCTTTTGATTTGAAACTACAGCTGCATTCTCACACACACATGCAGACTTAAAATTTCACCCTGGCATGGACACTTTTCTTTGAAGATGGTGTCTCCATCTGTCTAGCTGTTACCTAGAAACATGTATTGTGTTCAGTTTGGAAAATAGGGTCATCTCTCCTCATAGGGCCGATTGTTGCAAATACTGTCAAATAAATAGGGAGGATAAGATGAGATGTTGGCAGAACATGCTAAAGAATCTACCAAGGAAACAGTTTAAATGGGAGAGGATAGTGAAATTACAGGATTAATGAGTGTATCTGATGCTTAGAAACAAGCCATTTCACAAGCCACCAAAAGTGTGCTGTATAATAGCATCACGCACAGATGCACAAAAAGTGCAAATATCCTTAAAGGGTTAGTTCACCCAAAAATGAAAATTCTGTCATTAATTACTCACCCTCATGTCAATTCAAACCCGTAAGACCTTTGTTCGTCTTCAGAACACAAATTAAGATATTTTTGATGGAATCTGAGAACTGTCTGACCCTGCATAGACAGCAATACATCTGAAATGTTCCCAAGTCCAGAAATGTAGCAAGGAGATATGTAAAATAATCCATGTGACATCAAGGGTTCAACCGTAATTTTACGAAGCTACGAGAATACTTTTTGTGTGCAAAAGAAGAAAAAAAAACGACTTTATTCAACAATTCGTTTATTATTATTTTATTTTATCTCCTTGCTACGTCTCTGGACTTGGGAACATTTCAGTTGTATTGCTGTCTATGCAGGATCAGACAGCTCTCAGATTCCATCAAAAATATCTTAATTTGTGTTCTGAAGATAAACGAAGGTCGTACAGGTTTGAGACGACATGAGGGTGAGTAATTAATGACAGAATTTTCATTTTTGGGTGAACTATCCCTTTAAAGCAAGATTAAATTACTTGTGAATCATAGAAATTCAAAGAATATATTAGATTTTCTTATCAAATTGTCAAATACTTTTTTCCTGTAAGCATAAACCTCACTGAATTATGTTAAACAAGACAAAAATTAGGAAATATTTTTTCCAATGAGCAAACGCAAACTTGCAACTTCTGCAAAGGTCCTACTGGCTAACTCAGCAAGGTCATGTGACATTGAACAGGTTCAAATGCAATAAGAAGAAAGTGAATATGAACTGAACACAACTGAAGATCTGCTCTGAAAACAAGTTTCTCAAAGGTCAACTGTAGATGATGCAGAGGATGCTGGACAACAGTGGTGGGTCTCTGAGCTGGAAGTGCGTTGCCCATTTGGCTGCTTTAAACCCCCCTTCCCCCCACCAACCTCCCTCCTCACACATAAATACTGCCCCTTACACATAAACAAGCATGTCCATATTCTTGGATCACTCTGAAAACACTGACCTACATAACACAGAGTGCTGTCTCCTCTCCTCCTCCTAGACTTCTGCAGATGTACATTGCAATAGACTATACATTCCACACTCTGCGTTTCTGCATCAATATGATTTTATGTGAACTTCGCACACCACACACAAACACATCCTGTTGAAAATATGGTTAATCAAGCTCAATAAATAGTCACACAACATGTTGTGTCTCACTAAATGCAGCCCATTACTCCACTAACACACAGTTCTTTCACTGTATGCTTCATAATCCAGGCTGATAAATGCATTGGCCTGTTTTCACGAGAACAAGGCTGTTAACAATGCTACAGATTACTCAAACTAATAAACAATTTCTTTGTATGTGTGCTCCTGAGGCTTAACCATCTCTCTGTGTTTGCTGACGGTGGGAGAATCTCATTGACCCAGAATCCTTGTTTACACAATAACCCATTAAAATAGCACTGCATATGAAATCAGCAGTTCTAAGCATATCTATCTATCTATCTATCTATCTATCTATGTATATATATACATATATATA
>NW_015657962.1:48722-58388 GCF_001515625.1 Sinocyclocheilus rhinocerous | reverse complement strand
TCTGTCTGTCTATCTATCTATCTATCTATCTATCATAAGCAATATGATATTAATAACAATAATTTCAAGAATTCAAATGATCACAATTATTATTTGAACTGTTTTTATTTGCAGAATATCCTGTTGGAATATCTGTAC
Organism: Sinocyclocheilus rhinocerous; assembly: GCF_001515625.1. NCBI lineage: Eukaryota > Metazoa > Chordata > Actinopteri > Cypriniformes > Cyprinidae > Sinocyclocheilus > Sinocyclocheilus rhinocerous. The sequence continues at coordinate 58,250 of NW_015657962.1, read as the reverse complement.
GCAATGATTAGCTCAAAAGAGGAGGATTCACTAAGATTTCTGCAGTATGTTGAAGACTATGGACTAAGAGCATATAACAGATTGATCTCACAGAACATCGTGTGGAATGAGAAAAACTGGATTAAGTTTCAGGGGAAAATCGACAAGAAACAAAAACAGGAAGAAGCCATTAAAAGGTAAGAGGGAAAATATGTTAGCAATGCATAAATAAAAACTAAAATAAAATAATAAATTGCACATATTGCAAACACCCTCATTTAAGACTGTGGATATAGGGATGCTCACTCAAGCTGACATAAAACATTATAAGCATTCACTCATTTTCACACACTCTTAACTAAATGTATATAAATGACAGCCACAAAAAGAAACAACCCTTAATATTGTTACCCATGATGCTCCCTCACACCGAATCCCTCTGGCAATAACAGAAAAGACCATGTCCCCTTCTACATGTGGATGTTGATTATTTTTTTATTTTTTTTACATACTTGGAGTTTGGACATGTTCATAATCTCTTTCATCCTTGTGACTTGAAAGGTTATGTGCAAGACACACACCCAAAGATAATTTTGAATAATGTTGCACAACATTTGTATCAGTTTCATACTAGTCATTAGTTTTTCATCTTAATGTAATTTCAGTCATAGAAAAGTGATTGTAGTCATGAGCACAGGCTTCAGATGGATTTTGACACTTTTTAAAACAGTGGCCTTGCTAACATAAATGCAGCTGTAATTGTGTCAGTGGGCAATCTACTGTTGAGTGCTGCCCCTGACCCGTTGGCATAGACTGTATTGATCACATTTGCAACAGTCTTCTAAGTGCAATAAAAGCTAAATGCTCTCAGAGACCTCTTTCATGCATATGGCTCAGGCCTCAACTACTTAAAAAAAACATTTATTTCAACTTTGACATGATGTAAGTTTGTGCTTACCAGGAATGCTGGCTAATCTTAATACACCAGTTACTGGGAGGCATTACATACATGGCAAAACATGCACAGCAGTCACTTTTGTTTAGCTTTTAATGATTTAAGCTTTAAAGCAACATAGAACCTAATGATAACAAGATAAGTTTGGTCCAGACTTTTTAATAATTTACAAACCAGAAAAAAATGCTGTTTATAATAAATAAATTTGTGGTGAATTAGAACAATTTATTGTGGTTGTCATCCAAACAAATATGGTAATGGGAAAATATTTTAATTGTTTTTGATTTAGCAAGAAATGTACCCAAAAGAGCTTAGGTGTCCCACATTACCATTCACTTTTTAGGTCATCTCAACATCTTTTGACAAATTGATCACTGAATCTTCATAATGCTAACTATATCTGTTGATGTCTGCTCACAGTCAAAATCTCCTATATGAGGTGCAGTTGATATCCCATCAGCACTATACACAAGATAGCAGATAGCAGTGTTTGATTAAACAGTCTTCAGTGAGACCCTGATTTACATAAGACACTTCAGTGTTGCAGCTACTTGAAGCTGAAGAGCTTTCACCAAAATATTACCACAAGTTAAAGGGTACAGAAGAGTATTTATTCTCTGATATTGGTCTACTTCTGGTCTGCCTATCAGCTGTTGCTGATATAAAATATTCATACTCAGTGGCTGGAGAATGAGGGCTAGAAAAAAGGAATAGCTGGATTTTTCATGAGGCATATAAGTGGGTCAATGAGACGACCCATTTTTACAGGAACTGATGGGAAGAGAGAGAGAAAATCTGGTAGAAAGAGATTACGTGTGAAGAGTGTGCTAGCAGGAGTTGTGTTCTGCCTGGTGACAGCTGGAGCAGTCACCGACCAATCAGATTGCTTGCACATGCACATTGCTCTGAGTGAGGTGGGTCTTCTTTTATTCTCTGCTGTTCTGTTGGAGCTTTCACTGTCTCTGGGAGTGCACAGAAACTTTGTCCATACACAGCCTCACATGTGTATGCTGTAAACACTGAAGAGCATGGACACCTCAACGATGCTGTAAACACTGAAGAGCATGGACAGAAATAAAAGGAAATAATGAAGTTTATATGATACTATACAGGACTGAAAAATAGTTTAATGTTTAAGATCAGTGGTGTCAAACTCAATTCCTGGAGGGCAGAGTTTCGTTCCAACACACATACAATTTAGTTTTCAAATAAGCTTGAAGAACTTAATTAGTTGGATCAGGCGTGTTTAATTAGGGTTGAATCTAAACTCTGCAGGGCTCCGGCCCTCCAAGAATTAAACTGTTCTGTGTATGACATTTTAATATAAAGAATTACTTTTCTTTGTTTTTCAATATTTTGAAAAGGTTGTAAGAATGCTGTCCAGCAGCTTCTAATATATTGGAAGTAATGACATAAATACTTTTACTGGGCAAGGGCAATGTAATAAATAATAGACCTGTCTGATACAGTCTGTTTAATTGGCCATATTTAAAGGCGATGTAATTTCTGGTTTTCTGAATATGTCATTTTAAAATGAAAGAAAATAAATAAATAATAAAAACATTTGCAGCATAATTACAATTCTTGTTTTATGGTTGCTTTATTCAGAATTTCAAAAAGATTGTGTAACACTACACTGAATGCTCTGCTAAGGAGAAGCATAGTGTCAGTTACATTTAACAGTAGGAAACGTGTCTGCGCCAAGTAGGAACAGGCACATGCAGTGCTGACAGCTGCTCCAACATCACCGTTCCTCTTCCTAATGAGAGCTTAATGCCTGATCCGTCACGTGGGTGTGTGTGTTTAGATGGTTTTGTGTATGCGCGAGTGTGTGAGGAGACTGGTTACACAGAGCAGCAGCAGATTTTGTGTTTGGTTTCTGTGGGTACCCTGTTGCTAGGCAAATTAAGCCCCTGACCAATGAACCCTTCTCTCAAGACTCCTGCTGTTTAGCAGCTGTGTGTGCAGGAGTTACCAAGTTACACAAACATATGCACAGGTAATAAATGAACGCACCTTGAACTTTGGCAACACAAACAGCAATTGCATCTTTAACTCAAACAACTAATGGCTAGTGCAGTCATTCTCATTTGTGGAACAGAAATCTTTAGGGGAGAGAGAAAGAAAGACAGAGAGATAGAGACATTAACAGGGACCTTTGCTCTAGCACATCAAAAGAACCAAAGTAGATTATGACTACAGTGTGCAATAGAAACATAGATATAGTAATGAAAAAATGGCAAGTGTGGTTTTAACAGTTCATGAGAGACTAAAGAAGTTCAAGGATATTTTCCAGTGTAGTCCATAGAACATGTCATATTTTTGTAAAATTGTATCCCTGTTATCATTGCATCAAACCCTGGAAAATAAGCTCCATGTTATTTAAGCTTTAATTAAAAAAAAAAATTAATGAATTAAAACAAATAAAAAATAAATTGTGTGTGATAAAAATATATTCCTGCAGCCTTTTACTGTGTCATTAAGTCTGATGGGGTGCCAAACATAAAAATCAATAGCTCCAAATTAGCCATTTATTCAGATGAGTAACTTAAATCACAGATCTCATCAGAGTGCTGCTAACTGCAAGCACAGACATATATAAGCCCAAAATTATTTGCATAGCAGCACTGTATATTATGATTTTGTACAAGGGTTTTCAAACTGGGTTTGAAATCAACAGGCTGAAAAATCCTTTGTTTAGAGAACTGTACTGTAGTGTGCACTGTAATATTCAATCATTTATGAGATATTCAAATTATCCAAAACATTTTTTTTTTTCATTCATTCCAAGTGTTCTTCTGTGTCGTCATGTGGTGTAAATAAATTTAACATTCAATATTTCATTATAGGAATTGGTTAACTATAAAACAGAGTATGTAATTTCATACTGTTATTATTACATACTAATCTATATTTCTATATTTGAGTGATCTAAAAATAAAAATATACTAACCCCCAAATAAATAGTGACATATTGCTTTAATATATCACACAATGCTGCTATTTACTTTAAAATCCATTCATGAATGGTTTTATTTCTGGTCTCTTATCAGGGGGGAAGAGGTGATCACCAAGGGTAAGCACCTGCGAATGGGCTCCATGAGCATGCCGGCCCCTGTGGAACACATGTCTCCTCACCAGCACCAGCCCCCCTGTAACCCAGGTTTCACTGTTCGCTCTCAGTCCCTGCACTCTGTGGAAGGAGGGGAAGAGGAGGGCAGCCCCACATCCCGTAAGCAGCCCCCGCCCAAACCCCGGAGGGACCCCAGCACCAAGCTCAGCATCTCCTCTGAAGCTGTGGACCTCAGTCCCACCGGGAGTAAAGGCAATGACTCAGAGAGGTGTGACGGTAAGATTCTATGGTTGTTTAATCCAAGCTTCACCTTCACAATTCATGCTGCACAAAATGTTGAGATCAACTCTTTCTGTAGTTATATACTAGCTGATGTTAAATAATTGGTTAAATTGAATCCTATTGTTTCATGTAAAAGCAAACACACACACAACAATGTGGACAATTCCATAATTTTGAATGACCAAGTCATGTGAAGCCGTATCTGGAATTAGCACAAACATGACTATAGCATGTGATGTCTTTCAGATTAGGACAAAATTTGGGGCACGTTTTTACACATGCCAAGACATTATAAATCAGACAGAATTACTAGAGGCAACAGTAATAATCAAAATGTGAACATTTATTAATAAGTGAAAACACCCATGTACAAAAATATAAGACAGTATATATACAAGACAGGCTAATTAGAGCATAGTTTTCAATATTGCATACATTTAAACTCGTTTAACAAAAATATAACATTTAAAAGTAACATTTTAATTCAAGTGTATTAAACAGTTCTCTGTTATCCTTTTCAACCGAAATAGTGCCGAAATAATTCTCATACCGGTGTGTCGCTGAAATCTGATCCAGTGATGTGCAGCTGTTTTGTGGGGTAACTGCGAACCTCAGACTGCCGTCTCGCGTTTTACTCGTAGCTGAAAGATGCCATGACTGACTCTATAACCTGCCCATAAACAAACAGTATGGAGTTTTGAGAACATATTTTAACATCCAAATTAATTAGAATCAGTATTATAATGAATAAAATCAGTTTATGTTATGCAAGGCAAAGCGTTTCCATCATGCGAAACGACACATTTAGCTGACTGACATCTCGTCCTTGTATGTTGAGTTGCATAAAATAAAATCATTTACAGCACAGTAAAGATTTTATAGATGAAATAAAACTTATTCAAATATTAATTTCACTGAAGAAGTCCACCAAATCTGTGACGCTGAGAATCGCTGTCTCCTGAAGAGGATGAAAAGCCCATGCTCTGACTGTAACCCAACAGCTGAGTTAAAGTCCGTGCTGGGATGTTATATAAAATAACCCAGAGTTTTTTAGAGTGTGACTACTGTTTAATGTAAAAGCAAACACACAACAATGTGGACAATGCCATAATTTTTTATGTCCAAGTCATGTGAAGCCTTATCTGGACTGAGCACAAACAAGACCATACCATGTGATGTCTTCCAGATCAGGACAAACTATGGGGCACATTTTTACACATGCCAAGGCATTTATGCAGTTGACCCTAACTGTATCTCCCATCATTTGGGAAGATATTGTGTAGTGGTTGAAGCTGCTTACTTATAATTTGTAATTGTAATTTTGCAGGTTTTCATCCCTGAAAAAAAAGGCAAGCCATAAGCATCAACAGTGTTCCGGGGGCATCCTCATGCAGATCTCAACAAGCCTTATCAGTTTATGTATATGCAGTGATGGCTCTCTTTTATCTTTTATTTAGCTGTAGGCTACAAAAGTATTAAGTCAATTTATCTTTTTCAAGTTCTGAAGTGTGCCGTGACAGATGCTTTTTGTCGGAATTTTAAGGGATCACAGTGGGCACACAGATCTTCCTCAAAGCCACGGCAACCAACCCACAGAAACAGAGACCTCCTGCTGCTCCACCAATCCAGACATCAGACATCAGCCTCAACCAATCATCAGCGAGGTGACAGGAAGACAGAGTGTGGCAACAACCAATAAGGAATGGGCTAGCAGCCAGCTCAACAGCGCTTTAGCCAATGAGCACCAAAGAGTGGGGAATGTTACTCATTCAGAGGACAGTTGCATGTTGAACGAGAGGTTGAGGGGTGTGGGGGGAGGGACCAGCTAGCACAGAATTCATTCAGGAGGAGTGACTGACCTAGATTTAGTTCCCCTGGAGGAGAGAGGGCGAGGGTAAACAGATCTGCTCATAGGGAGGGGAAAGGCAGAGAGAGCAGGAGGAGGGGCATGTTCAGAGGTGTTGAAACAGATCCCAAGATCCACCAGACTACACTTTCACAGAATTAACAAATATTTAATCCGTTTTTTTAGGCATACGCAAAGGGATTCTCTGACTCACTGAGAGAACATGAACAATGACTTTAATCAGGCTGCAATGCAGTTTCACTCTCTTTACAAACCGACAAAGCATTTAAGGGAACATGTTCTTTGATATGATAAAAGATTATCTTTTCTCAGCACAGAAATCAGGACATTTTATAATTTTTATTCTCAGGGTGAAGTTGGAACATTAGAGTTAGTGTGTGTGTGTGTGTGTTTGTGTGTGTGTGTGTGTTTCCCAGTGTGTGTATTTCGGTAAACTGCAGCTTTTTTTATTGCATGTTGTATAAAATATATTAATGTGTATGTATATGGAGTTGGTGATATAGATGGTGATAGAGTTGGAGCAGGAGGACCACATGGTATCTGAATAATTAAAAGTTATTAAATTGTCCTGTGTACAGCGACCCAAACTCTCTGCTACTATGGTAGTATGCTAAATCATATATCTTTCTTCATGCATTTCTACTTACTCAGGAACACAAGGCTGCATTGAGGACTGCAGGAAAGTTCCCCCACCAAAGCCTAAGAGGAATCCCAACACGCAACTAAGCACTTCCTTTGATGAGTCTTACATCCACAATCATGGTTCAAAAGGTTCTCCCACCATGCTCTTCTCAAGTGATGTCCAGGCTCCTTCTCCTGCTCAGCCACAGGGCCCACAGGATTCAGACTTAGATGAACCTGTCTACATTGAGATGTCGGGGAATGTGGGACGAGAACTGATGCTCCGGTCTGAGGAAGATGAGCCGAGTGAGGCTGTCTATGAAGAGATGAAGTACCCAGGCCTTGACGAGTTTGACTTGCGTTGGGATATTTCTAGCTGTCGCTCACAGTGTGCCACACCCTGCACACCTGAGCTTGATATCCATGCCCCCCTAAGCCGTTGTACCACCCCTCGGGGCACGCCAGTTTGTGACATCCCTGCCCCATTCCCCAACCTGTTGACCCATAGGCCACCTTTACTGGTTTTCCCTCCAGTCCCAGCTCAGTGCTCGCCTAACTCGGACGAGTCCCCACTCACCCCTCTCGATGTTGCAAAGCTTCCTATGTTAGAGAACAGTTCTTATGGCAAGTCACCAACCTCATCTTCCCTGGAACCCTCTGGCTCTGCATCTACGCCACACCTAAGACGTGCCGAGAGGGAGCTAACAGCCACTCCTACAATAACAGTATCTGGGCGATCGTCGGCACCGCCACTGCCCTGTGCCCTCTATAAAAGTTCTTCCTCTTCACACGGTTATCAGCGCAGTCACTCAGCCTGCCCCTCACCTGTTAGTATGGGCCGCTGCCTGACGCCCCTCAGCCTCATCCGACCAGCTCCTTTTGATGGACCATTTGCTACAACAGGCTTTCCTCGCAGCGCCTCTGCCACACCACATGGAAAGGGATCACCACCGCAGGATGCAGGCTCAGGGGGACGGCATCATGGCTCTATGCAGAACGTCTCAGTGGCACGCTCACGGACGCCCACTAGCCCTCTGGATGAGCTCACAAACCTCTTCACCACTGGCAGGAACATGCTGAAAAAGAATACCAGCGGCAGAAAGAGCAAGGAGCCGCGAGAAAGTGAGTGCCAACTGCATATAATCATATTTAGTCACTAATTTAGTAATTGTTCACCAGTTTTAAAAACTTTAAAAAGTGCATTAGTAACAAATAGATACATGTGCAAAAGTGTAATTCAGTTTAGTGTGCAAAATCAATTTAGTAAAATTAAATAATTGCTGATTTAATTTATGTATCTTCTTGTATATTATTATTTTACTTATTAAACGCTGTTAATCATTTGAATTCTGGGTCCATTAAATCCACTTTATATTTGTAAACTTTCTAAGACTCTCTTGGACCCAACATACTCTTTGTGTTTAATCCAGAGAGATTAAAAGGCTAAAGCCTTCATTTTCCTACAGTCTCGTGCACAGCTATGTTCAAGCAGCTTTCAAAGAATCACTCAATCACAGATGAGCACGGATGGATGAGTTAAACACATGCACAGTACTATCTAGTGGACTCTTCTGTCTCAACATTCACCTTGTGTGTGCGCTGTTGTAAGGTGACCATCGTGGAATGCAGATTGCGGAAGTGTACTTTGGGCTTAAAGCGATAGACCAGTCCCAATACAGACATTTGCAGTGTTTGCACTTGACCACTTGTCTACTTACATAACGTATTTCCTTAGTTTGGCCCAAGACCATAAGTGTGTAAAACGTTTGATTACCTGGTGGCACACACTTACAACATAGTGATGTAAAAAAGTTTTTATAGAGCTCCATTTACACATTTTGATTTTCAGTGTACTAGACTATGTAACAGATGACACAATGTAATAATTGTGGTGCTTTTAATTAAGTGATAAAAAGCAGTTCCACATGTTTCACAAAATACATATGCTTGACTCACCAATAAAATGCCCAACACTTTACGTTTTAATAACAAATATATATAATATCTTTTTGATATATATATATATATATATATATATATATATATACATACATACCTACACACATACATATATATGTATATACACATATACAAACATATATACACACATATACACATATAATCAAAAACATAAATAAAATAAAACAAAACAGAATAAAACTTTTACTTATACATGTCTGAAAAGGAGTAGGAAGAAGCATAAGCTTATTTAATCCTACCCTACTACACTGCTCATTGATAATCATCAAAATCGGTTTCATAATTGTATCTTAATTACAATCTTGATACAATCAATATTAATACATTTACAAATTATTACATATACATGTATTTACACGTTTATTCCCATACACCAACACTAAATACAAAGAAAACTAAAATAATAACAGTTATAATCTTACAGTTTTTCTGAATTGCTAAAACACATTTCTTGAAACCATCACTCATTTTCTCAAAACCTTAAACACAAATCCAAATACTCAAACTAAATTCACGAAACCTCTGATTCTTCCATCAAAATCAAACAATCACTGCAAAACCATTTCACTTGCACTCAAAATCAAACAGTGCTCTCATCACACACACGAGTCAATAAAATAAAAAGAGTATTCATTAGACACTACAGAGAAAAATGGAGAACACAGCATCCAGAACATTACAGAAAAAAAGTATATTGTATTGAGTAAACAATTTTGCAATTCTGTAAAAAAGTATAGTAATTGCAACTGAGTAAGGTGAATATATTGTATA
>NW_015657962.1:42468-44284 GCF_001515625.1 Sinocyclocheilus rhinocerous | reverse complement strand
ATAGTAATTGCAACTGAGTAAGGTGAATATATTGTATAGGCCTACTGTATGTACTGCAAGAATAGTATTGTGATGAATATTGAATAGTACTGAATGTTTGTATATATTCCGCACTTGGATACTGCAAAAATACTGCAGTTCAACTGCAAAGGCCTTTTCTCAAAACCTTAAACACAAATCCAAATACTCAAACTAAATTCACGAAACCTCTGATTCTTCCATCAAAATCAAACAATCACTGCAAAACCATTTCACTTGCACTCAAAATCAAACGGTGCTCTCATCACACACACGAGTCAATAAAATAAAAAGAGTATTCATTAGACACTACAGCGAAAAATGGAGAACACCGCATCCAGAACATTACAGAGAAAAGTATATTGTATTGAGTAAACAATTTTGCAATTCTGTAAAAACGTATAGTAATTGCAAGGTGAATATATTGTATAGGCCTACTGTATGTACTGCAAGAATAGTATTGTGATGAATATTGAATAGTACTGAATGTTTGTATATATTCCGCACTTGGATACTGCAAAAATACTGCAGTTCAACTGCAAAGGCCAAAAAGGTCAAATAAAACTCTATATCAATAGCATGTTACAGTACACTCAAATACTGTACAAATACAAGTTGTGCAATCGTAAAATCAGGGTCAATGAGAGATTCATTCTGTCTCAGCATCATGTCTTTGTGCTTGAGTCCGGCCTGAGGACTTTGTCCACATCACAAGTAATGTAGTCTTTTTTTGCTAGACATAGAAAAAACCCTCTGGTCTGACAGATCCAGCCTTGATAACACTCTCTAAACCTTATTCTTTCTCTCCTCATCCTCCACTTCTTACACTTCCTCCTCTACTTCTCAGATTGTTTCCATCTATTGCTCGTATCATCATTCAGTCACCTGTGCCACTTGTGCACTCTGAACTGGCTCATATTTTGTACAGTTGGTTTGATCACATCATTAGGAACAAGAGTGAACAATTTTTAATCGTTGTGTGTAAACAATGACAACTGTGCTTTAGTTGTGTTTAACTTTTGCCGCTTGTGTTTAGCATTTTGCAGCACAAATGCATCACAGTGTGATAAGTGTTTAAGTGAATGAGAATGTGTTTAGAATTTTGCAAAAAGCGTGCATGAGATTTGCAAATAGAGCCTAACTGCCTGAACGTGTTTAAGGTTTAGAAAAGAGAGTGCTTTATTCGAAAAATTGGTTTAAGCTAGTGAGAATTTGGTTCAGAGATTGGGGTTTAGTGTTTTAGCAATTCAGAAAAACTATAATAAATTATATGAGAGATCACTTCGTCAAATCCCTTCTTTCTCCTTATACCTTGTGAATATCATATTTTTATACCGCTTTTTGAATCCAGCATGCTTGAATATTGCTTGAGCACTGAACTTAATCCGTTCCACAGCTTCACTCCACATATAGAAATACAAAAGCTTTTTAATATTGTACGAACACAAAGATGTTTTAAGTTGCACTCCCACCTAAAACTGTATCTCCCTTCTCTATCACAAAACAATTTTTGAATGTTGCCAGGGAGTAGATTGTTTTTTGCTTTATACATTATTTGTGCTGTCTGAAGCTAAACCAAATTAATAAATTTCAATGTTTTTGATTTTAAAAATAATTAATTTGTGTGATCTCTATAACGTCTCGGTTACTTGTGTAACTCTCGTTCCCTGAAGGAGGGAACGGAGACGTTACATCAGTCGTGACTGATGAATTGGGATCTCGCCCGAGAGGATCGCCTACGAGTGTTAAAGGGGTCATATGATGCTGCTAAAAAGAACATTATTTTGTGTATTTGGTG
>NW_015657962.1:35762-42113 GCF_001515625.1 Sinocyclocheilus rhinocerous | reverse complement strand
AAGTCTTTGTTTGGAGACAGCCTTTCCCTTCTGCTGTCCTCCGAAGCAGACAAAGAGCTGGTCTGAGGTCCTGAAGCTCTGCGTACGGTCCACGTAAGTGCGCAAAGCGCGAACGGGACATAGCAGAGCAATGGCTGGGTCTGCCTTCTCCCGGGGCAGCGCTTGCAAGTTCACCACCTGCCCCTACCCTCTTGACTGAGGCCAATGCGGTGAGGAGCGCTGTCTTCAATGACAGAAACTTAAGCTCTACTGACTGCTGAGGCTCGAAGGACTCCTCCTTCAAGGCCGTCAGGACCGAGGGGAGATCTCAAGAGGGTAACAGGTGAGGGCGCGGAGGATTTAGCCTCCTTGCCCCTCTGAGAAACCTGATGACCAAGTCGTGCTTCCCCTGGTGGTTGATGTACGCAACGGTCGCAGTGTTGTCCGTATGGACCAGTACATGCTTGTCTTGCAGCAGCGATTTGAAGCGGCGCAGAGCCAGCCATACTGCTTGCAACTCGAGGCAGTTGATATGCCACTGCAGTCGGGGCCCCGACCAGAGCCCCGCAGCTGCATTCCCATTGCACATGGCACCCCAGCCCCTGGCAGAGGCATCTGTTGACACAACAACATGCCTGGATACTTGCCCAAGGGACACCCCTGTCCGAAGAAAGGCAAGATCTGCCCACGGGCTGAAGGTCTGACGGCAGAACGGGGTGACTGAAACCCGGTATGTGCCGTGTCGCCATGCCCATCTCGGGACCCGGTTGTGAAGCCAACGCTGAAGCGGTCTCATATGAAGCAACCCGAGAGGCGTGACAGCGGCTGCGGATGCCTTATGCCCCAGGAGCCTCTGAAACTGTTTCAGTGGAACCGCCCTCCTGCGCTTGAAAGACCCCAGGCAGTTCAGCATCGACTGTGCACGCTCTACTGAGAGACGCGCTGAGAGGTTGACCGAGTATGAGCCAGTCGTCGAGGTAGTTGAGAATGCGAATGCCAGCTTCCCTCAATGGAACGAGGGCTGCCTCCACGACCTTGGTGAAGACACGAGGCGACAGGGATAGCCCGAAGGGGAGGACCTTGTACTGATATGCTCGCCCTTCGAACGCAAAGCGGAGAAACGGTCTGTGTCGAGGGAGAATCGAGACATGAAAGGTGGAGACTGGGTCTCGTGCACTGCCATCCTCGCCCTCTTGGGACCCGGAGACAAAGGAAACTGCTCTGAGTAGCCAGTGGCGGAACAGAAAAAAACGGGAAAAAAGGATTCCCCACCCGGCCCTCCTTTGAAGCCAGGAAGCGACCACATCCAGAAACGCACGAGCGGGAAGCCGTCTTTAAAAAGACGCCCGTCGCTCATGAAGCTCTTTTAGAAATTGCTCTTTTGAGAAGGAAATTACTCTTTTAGAGAGAGCTGAAGCGCCCAGGGGAGGTCGCGGCGAGACCGCAGAATGGAAGCTGCAGCCCGCCGAGGTTTCTAGCAGCCTGGATGGCACCCCCCGCTGACACGCCGTGACACCAACGCCAGCTGTTTTTCCCAAACACTCGTGGAGATTCGTCCTGTAGAAGGCTCGGCTCCGAAGCGAAAAGCTGATGTTCGTTTGCACGCGCTCTCCTTTTATGTTTAGTACTGAAATACTCCTTGAAAGTGTATTGTGTACATGTTCTATATGAGATTTCAGCTAATTTTATTGTCAATTATCACCCCAAGAAACTTATTTTCATTAACCCTTTCTATATCCACACTATCTATTTGTATCTGGACCTGCTTACTCTTTTTACAGTTACCAAATAACATCCATTTAGTTTTATTAACATTTAATGATAATTAATTTTTATTGAACAACCTTTTTAATTTACACATCTCTGAACTAGTGTTCTCCAGTAACTCCGCCAGTCCGTTTTGATACTTTGCATATATCAGTTATGTAAAGCAAAAATAATTTTGGACCAAAAACTGACCCCAGGGGGATGCCACAAGCAATGTTCACACATGAAGATAAATGTTCCCCCAACTTCACAAATTGTTTCCTGTCTCTTAAATAACTTGTCACCCAGTGCAATACTACCCCCCTGATCCCATACCATTCCAATTTATTGATTAATATGTTATGATTAATTGTATCACAGGGCACAGGCTTTTTTTAAGATCTATGAAAACTCCAACTGCATACTGCTAATGGTCTATAGCATTTGTAATTTCTTCAGTTGAGTCAATTAATGCCATTGATGTTGAACTGTTTGATCTGAACCCTTATTGACTTTCAGAAAGTAATTTATGTTTATCTAAAATGTTATCTAATCTATTAATAAATAGTTTTTCTAGAATTTTGGAAAATTGTGGCAGTAGAGAGACAGGCCTGTAATTTGTGAAGTTGTGTCTCTCCCCATTGTTATACAGCGGCTAACTTTAGCTATTTTCATATTATTTGGGAATTTTCCAGTTTGAAATGATTCATTAAAAATGTATGTTATTGGTTTTGAAATCCCCTCAATTACCTTTTTCACAATTTTCATATCCACTTCATTGCAATCAGTAGATGTTTTATATTTCCGTTTGTTTACAATATGTATTATTTCGTTTTCCTACACCACTGTAAAGAACATTGAGTTGGGATTCCTTTCTATTAAATTATCATTCCAATCTTCAGATGACAATGGATCAGGAATTTCTTCTGCCAGTTTTGGTCCAACACTCACAAAAAAATTATTAAAACTATTAACCACATCACCCATATTGTCCTTTATAATATTATTATCAGAAACATACTGAGGATGACTTCGCTGTCCAAAACTATTTCTAATAATAATATTTAATATATCCCATGTCCCTTTAATATCAATTTTATTATTATTCAATATTTTACTATAATATTCCTTTCTACATACCCGTATGATATTAATTTATTTTTATATTTTTTATTTTTATTTTCTGCCTCTTTAGTTCTTTGTTTTAATTCTCTATAGACTGTATGTTTCTTTTTACAGGCATTTTCTAATACCTTTGTGATCCATGGTCAATCCATTAATTTTTTTTTCTACAGTATTGTATAATTGGACAGTTGTTATCATATAATTATGTAAATATTCTTAAAAATGTGTTATATCATCAACATCACTTTCTTTATATTCACTTCCCCAATTTCGTGCTAGTAAGTCACTCTTAAATGCATTCATGGTTTCCTCTGTCCTCACTCGTCTATAATTCTGTTTTTCATTTGTCTGTTTACTCTTGTAGTTGTCAAACTGTAAAAGCCGGCTGGTGGTCACTAATATCATTGATTAATAATCCACCTACAGTATTATTTTCAATGTTGTTAGGAAATATATTATCAATTAATGTGGCACAATGGGGCATAATTCTGCTCGGTCTGGTAATTTTTGGATATATACTCATGCTGTATACTGTATATATTAATAAATTCGTCAGTCATTTTGTGCTTGTTTGATTTTAGCAAATCAATGTTAAAATCACCACAAACAAAAATTACTTTTTGATTCATTTTTGAAAATATTCTCTCTATCCCGTCCTTGAATACTTCCATACTAGAGCCAGGTGCTCTATATATGCAACTAATAATAATATTCTTCTTATTTTTCTTACATATTTAAATTGTTATGCATTCTAATAAATTATCAATCACAGTTGTCATACTTTCTACCTGTAACGGGGTGAACGAGATGAGAGACGTGCGGATCCATCTGCAAAGCTTTATTCTTAAACATAGTCAAGACAGGCAAGGGTCGGACAATGGCCAACAGGTATTTAGTGGGCAAGACAGAAGAGTGATCCAATAAACAGGCGTACATAATCAAAAGGATGAGGCAAGCGAGTAATGAACAGGCAGATAATAATCCAGGCGAGGTGCGAACAGAATCCAAACAACAAGATGAGAGAGAAATCGAAGACAGGCAGGTTATCAGGTACAGACAATCAGGCATAACTAGACGTTATGAAACAGGACAAGAACTAGGAACTAGACTAAACTCAGACAGGATACTGGCTCCATAAAGTGCTACCACTAGGAGAGTGATATTTGTTTTTGATATTAGTTATTTGTTATAGCAGTTTCTTAGTCTTCTGACAAAAGACTTCTCTGCCTCCCCTAGACAGTCGTCTCTCAGTTCTGCAAATACAGTACATGTAAGGACTACTTGGCTACGAATCAATTCAACAGTAATGAGTTTGAGGGTGTACAACATGTGCTACAGTATTTACTGTACATAGAATAGTGAAAGTTCTCTCATCTGAAGTACTGCTGCTATGTACTGTAATTATATTGTATGTGTATGTAATGAATCAGTCCATTGAAGGCGAGCGAAGTGAAGAACCCATGTGCAGTTTATTTACAGACGTGATCCAAACATCCGACACATGACTAAGACAACCAATCAGAACATAACACACAGACAAGGAAATCACATGACAGAACATGACTAAGGTCTAACTACAAAATAAAAGACATGAAAACAATTAACAAGAAACAAAACCCAAACACCACATTACATTTCCCCCCCTCTAAGGGCGGCTCCAGACGCCCAAACAAAATCCAAAAAGTCCAGGAGGGTGGTGGAGTGGAGTCGGAACTGGGGGAGGGACGTAGGGCCAGGCCCGTGAAAAGGAACAGGACCTGGAGTGTGGAGCAATGGCGGACCTGGAGCTAGGAGTAGTGGTGGACCAGGATCATGGGGCATGGAGCAGAGACCACCAGTTCAGATCCAGAGGAGCATAGGGCCATGGCGGAGCAGGCAGAGCAGGTAGCCATGGTGGAGCAGTCAGAGCAGGGAGCCATGGCGGAGCAGGCAGAACAGGGAGCCATGGCGGAGCAGGCAGAACAGGGAGCCATGGTGGAGCAGGCAGAAGAGGGAGCCATGGTGGAGCAAGCAGAACAGGCAGCCATGGCGGTGCAAGCAGAGCAGGGCGGCGGGGTGGTGACGGCAGAGACTCAGGCGTGGCGGCCATCTTGGCCGGGGACTCAGGCGTGGCGGTCATCTTGGCCAGGGACTCAGGCGTGGCAGCCATCTTGGCCGGGGACTCAGGCTTAACATGAGCAGTTTCTGAAATGGCGGCCATGTCATGACGAGACTCTGGAAGATCAGCTGAGACGTGACGAGAGAAGAAGAAGGGCAGCCATTTTAGTTCATGAACGGCCTCCTTGGCCGTGGCAGGACAGACAGTGAGTTCATGAACGGCCTCCATGGCCGTAACAGGACAGATAGTGAGTTCCTGAACGGCCTCCATGGCTGTGACAGGACATGATGTGAGCAGGCTCTGGCTTGGCAGACGTGACGTGAAGAGGACTTGGTGTAGCAGACATGACGGGAGCAAGCTCTGCTTTGGCAGACGTGACGTGAGCAGGCCCTGGCATGATGTGAGCAGGTCCTGGAGTAGCAGGCATGACGTGAACAGGCTGTGGCTTGGCAGACATGATGTGAGCAGGCTTTTGGGAAGTGTCATGTTCCTTCTCCATGACACCAACAGTGTAAGCAGACCCACTCAACCTCAATCCAAAGTCTATGTACTGTTCAAGTGACCAATGTGGGGTATTGCGTGGCATTAATTGTGAAATGCTTTTGTCCAAACCAAAACGGAAAATGTCCTTAAGGAACGTTACATTAAAATCTACCTGGTGACAAAGCCCACAAAAGTCCTCCACATACTCCTCAATGGAGCGATTATCTTGACGGAGGCGAACAAGATGATCTGCTGGGTTCATTTAGATGGTTGTGTATTCTGTAATGAATCAGTCCGCTGACGGCGAGCGAAGTGAAGAACCCATGTGCAGTTTATTTACAGACGTGATCCAAACATCCAAACATAAACCGAGACACAGACTTGACTTGACTTGACGAGGCATGAACAGACTTAACTTGGCATGAACAGACTTGACGAGGCACAAACAGACTAGACTCACCGACAGCGGGTTACAACTTCAATACACGACAAGGCACAATGACAACATGATGGCTACTTATAGCAGACAATGAGGGTCACATGACAAGAACAAATCAATGGGAAACCAAGACACATGACTAAGACAACCAATCAGAACATAACACACAGACAAGGGAATCACATGACAGAACATGACTAAGGCCTAACTACAAAATAAAAGACATGAAAACAATTAACAAGAAACAAAACCCAAACACCACATTACAGTGTATTGTGTAAGTAGTATTGAAACCTTGTAGATGAACCTGTAGGCCAACTTCCCTCATGGTTAGTCCATGCAGAAGAACATGGTCAACTATAGTGCTTTGTATTTCAACAGGAACAAATGAAATTTGACCTTTGACCCTTCGTTTTTATTTGCCCCTCCAATTCCTCTTTGTCTCCCACTACCAGGATTCATTTTCCAAAACTCATAATCA
>NW_015657962.1:31644-35653 GCF_001515625.1 Sinocyclocheilus rhinocerous | reverse complement strand
CTGACTGGTGTGTCATCAGTTTTGCTACTTAATGTTCACACATGGATAAATGTGCGCAGTTTGAGTTCATTTTTTGATGCTTGAGTTAATTATATTGTGTGTTTGTGTTTTCTGAATGAGAACATGGTTAAACCTGTGCAAAATGATGGCGTTTTTGTGTAGAGTTTTGCAGAAAGCACTGAGCAAATTGGAACGTGTTTGCAAACAGGTGAATTTTATTAAAAGTTTTGAGAAATATGTCTTTGTTTCGAGAACTGTATGAATGGTTTGGAAAATTGGGCCAAATTAATCAGTTATAGTGTGTTAGCAATCGAGAAAAACTGTAATATGTTTTTTTTTGTTTTTTGTTTTGTTTTTGTTTTTTGGCTGCTGATGCTTTAAGAGCTGCCGCTGCTGAACATGATGCGGATCTGACACACATCATATTTTCTCACAACTCTTTATCTTTTCTGACCCACTTCAGGTCTTAAAGTGTATAAGCTGACAAGTTGAATCAGGTGTGTTAAGATGAAGGAGACAGTGCTGGGGTGCTCCAGGACAGTTTTGAAAACCCTGCATTTCAGAGACATGTTCTTAATTGGAACTCATATATAACAAATACTTACATGCATGCACACTTTTAAGGCAGCTTTAATGGCCTTTTTGGTAACTTAATGATTTAACTGACGACATAACTACGACATGGTTTCTTTTGCGCTTTAATATGAAATTATAAACAGCGTGCGCTGCCGCATTTGTACGTGAAGTTGAAGAGCACAGTATAACAGCTGACAGGACAGGAACATTTGTTCCTCTTCAGGAACTCGAGCTGCGTCGAAAACGCTAGGGGAAGATTGGCCCGCCGAGAAGCAGGCCGAGCCGCAGCGAAGTAAGCTTGATGAATGCTTCCTGCGCGCGAGGCCGCCACCTCCATGCCGGAACCTGCCGTTTTTCCCCGACCTCCACACCGAGGTGTCGAGGACGCAGCGTCTCGTTCCCTCGAGGAACTAGGGTTACATACGTAACCTGAGACGTTTTTGCTGACATATGGCCTGACAACATCTCATCTGACTGCAGTTCACTGTTGTTCTACTGAAGCTCCCTGATAGTACATGTACATTGTGGAGACTTCTATTTGATGTCTGCATTTACATTTGCAAGACGTATTTTTTAGTGTTTGCTCATCTGCAATATGTCTATAGGACATTTCCTATTAGATGTCAAATAGACGTTTAGAAAATGTCTTTAAGATGTTTATGATTTAGAATAAAACTGACATCTTAGAGACATCTGTCAGGTGTTTGTACACAGCAGATGCTTTCCATATTAAGCAATCTTTAACAGACATCTTGCAGACGTTCGTGTTTTATCTGGGCTCTCTCGTCACCTCTACCTTTTCTGCGCTCATTAGACTAGCGCCTGGTGCTGAGGCGAAGTTGGCGTTCGTGTCTGAAAAGTCTCCTGTTTGATGTTCTACGGGGGTGCTAGAGGGTGCTAAGCATACTCAAATTAAATCAATAGCACCCCCAGATAATGCTGCAATGAATCTGCATTTCATTGCAGATTTGGCAAACTAGTGCTTATCCAGGACTACAGATAAAGCACACATGAACATTTGGTAGCTTGATCATGCTGGACAGAAGAGGGGGATTTCCTTGCAGTCTCAGAGGAGTTAAAGACCAATCAGGATGCAGGTCATGGCAGCCCCATTGTGAACGTGCAGTGAACGTGTGAAGCTCTCTGCACTCAGTGTAATGAAAAAGCCTGCGAGCAATGCTACCTGCACAGACACGTACTGTACTTCTCTCTCTCTCACACACAACTTATTAAGCCTATAACTAGAAGCTCTCTCAGCTGGTGTTAATTAGTGTTTTAGACTTTAAGGAAATAAAGAATACATAGATGCTTAACTCATTTTTAGAATCTGATTTTGTTTCATTTTAGTTTGTTGATGTTACCTGGTTGCCATGTGGCTTTTAGGTTTTACCTGGTACTCATGAAGTAAAAATCTGTTGTTGTGGAATGTTTAATTGTTCGCATTTCCATATGGCCTATTGAAGGCTTGCACCTGTGCTGCACCTTAATGTTGTCTAATGCAGGGACTGGGTTTGGCACAATTTCTGGTTGTACTGAGGTAAGAGTATCATCTGTCCATGCTGTGAATGGAAAACAGTGTGTGACCTATTTATGAACACACTCATCAATTGTGTTGTAAGCAAAGAACAGGCGTACCGCACATTTAAACAATGCTCTGCCTGCCAGCATTGTTTAAATGTGCGGTACGCCTGTTCTGGCCTTTGTGAAACCTTCACTGACTATGGATAATCAGGAAGGCATATTTAAGACTGTCACAGCAAAATTTACATTACAAAACTACAGCAACCATAGAAATGTGTGTATACATAACAAAATACTTTTTAGTCATTAAAGGTACAGTTCACCGAAAATGTAAATTGTTCGAAAAAACTCTGGACCCAACTGACTTTCATTGCATGGACTCAAAACACTGAGATAGTTTTGAAAATATCTTCTTTTGTGTTCCAGATGAAGAGAGAAAAAAGTGTATACAAGTTTTGAATAACATAAGAGTGAGTAAATGATGCTGGTCTGTCTGCTCTTATGAATGTTAGCACATAAAAATCTTCTGGTTCTAACAGACCAATTTAAGTTAATGTGTTGATGTAACCTTTTTAAATTGTATTTATATTTTTTAAAGAAACAATGCACTTTATCCAGATTAACATAAAACATATTGTGCAGCCCATATCTTCTCGGGTCCAAAAATCTGTACCCGACACAAATCGACCCGGATCACTTCTTACCCGAACCCGACGTGCATAAATTATTTTTAAATTTTTTTTAAACCCGACCCTAGACAGACCCGATGAAATTAGACCCGAGTCCGAACCGAGTCCGACCCGACCCGACGGCATTTAATTTCGAACCCGACTGGACCCGACCATAAACGGCATTGATGTGTGTACAGCCTGCAGCCCCGCAGTCAGTCAGGAAAAATCCTGGTGTCCTGCTGACTGATTTGGCCGCTTCTCCATTACTTTGATTTATTTAAAGCTGCAGTCCGTAACTTTTTTTGGTTAAAATATTGATCTGAAATCAATATTTAAGCAAGTACATAACCAGCCAGTGTTTAAAACTATCGCCTTACTTTAGCCCGATTCACAACGGTTAGCTTATAATAATGTTTTCTAATTTGAGTGGTACGGGTAGGTTTTTGCAGGAAATTCGAGCATGGCGCTGCGTCATTACGTCACGTCTGTAAACATAAAGAAGTTGTCCCGGCTACTAGGCTATCGCATGTGAGGATGCTGCAGGTCATGGATCGTTTATAGCCTTTTCTCACAGCAGCCAGAATAATTAAATTTATCATTTTGATGGCGGATTGTAATCCAGAAAGGATTATGTGTTTATGAAACACATGTGAATGAAATAAAATTATATTCCAGTTTTAAATATGCTTCTGATTACAGATAGACTGGGATTACACAAGATTTGTATTTTAAAGACAACCAGTTCGAAGGGAGCATAATTAGCTTTTTGGGTTAAAAGAATTTCTTAATATGAAATTCGAGTGGTATGACAATTACAGATTAGACTGTACAGAGATTGAAATCTGCACGCTAATACACACTATATACACAATGCTAATGTTGTTAACATTAATCATTTGAGAATAAAGTATAACAATAATAATAATTTGCACGGTTTGATGTGATATGAGCTCATTTATATTAAATCACCATTGGTAGCGCGATTTTATTGTAATGCTTTTTTCCTCAGTTGGTCAGAACAAACGTGGCAGACTTGTTACTTACTTGTTCAGATGACAATATACGGTGAAAATTCTTATTTGGGTCATATATTCCAAGACGAAGGCTAGAATCTGTGATTACTAAGTATAGGATTCACACCGGTGCGGTGACTGACTGCCACACATAAGCTGCGTCCGAAATCGCATACTTCCATACTATATAGTAGGCGAAAAACAGTATGCGAGGCGAGTAGTATGTCC
>NW_015657962.1:29992-31486 GCF_001515625.1 Sinocyclocheilus rhinocerous | reverse complement strand
CAGATGACAATATCTGGTGAAAATGCTTATTTGAGTCATATATTCCAAGACGTAGGCGAGAATATGTGCGAAGTACAGTAAATATCCACACCGGTGCGGTGACTGACTGCCACACATTCACCTCAAAACATTAGATTCATCCATGCTGGAGCCAAGCTGCCGCACAACCCACGCAAGGAAGATAATTTCTTATTAGCAAGGAAGACAGCTGCAATTGCAGGTTTTCAAACAGAGATGGCGACACAGAGGCAAAACTTATGGACTGCAGCTTTAACATTCAATTTATTATTAGGCTACTTTATATTTGTGCCTGCCTGATGGATACAAGTTATTTCTGAGCTCGGCTTTCAATTGTGACCAGTGGATTTGAAAAATAAACGTGATAGTTTGATAAAAAATAAATCGATAGCTTTATGTGCTATAAAGATAGCTTTATTTTCTATGTGTGTTCCTCACTTAACATGAAAGGGAAAGTAGCCTACGCATTCGGGATAGTTTAAAAGAATAAATTGGAAAAAGCATGTTTATTTTAAATTACCCGAGACCCGAGGCCGCTAATACCGAGCCCGACCCGTGTCCAAGGTACTCGTCGAAGTTTTGGACCCGAACCCGCTCGGGTCTCGGGTTGGACCTCGGGTTTTCGGATCCAAGTGGACCCATGAAGACCTCTAGTGTGTGCCACACCTATCACAACTGCCTAATGCACTGCTAACCATGGACAGTTCAAAGAACAAAAAAATACTTAATTACAGTTTTTCACATTTGCTAAGACACTAAATCCCATTCTCTGAACCAAATTATCAATAGCCTAAACCAATTTGTCAAATAAATCACTCTTTCTGCGAAACCTTAAACAAGTTTAGGCAGTTTACACTGTTTGCAGATCTCATGCACTCTTTTTGCAAAACTCTAAGCACATTCTCACTCACTAAAACGCAATTTGCACTGCGATTAAGTTGTGACGCAAAACCCTAAACAAAAGAAAGCAAAAGTTAAGCACAACTGCAACACGGTTGTCATAATTTGCACACAAAAATTCAAAACTGTGCACACTTGTTTCTAAATATGTGAATGTACAAAATATAAGTCAGTTCAAAGTGCACAGATGGCATGGGAGCATTCATCAATCTGAGAGGTATGAAAGAGTGCGTATATGAGGTGGAGGAAGAGGAGGTCGAGGAAGAGCAAGACCAAGAACTGTCATTTCAGATGAAACCAGTGCTACTGTGATAGACCATGTTCTTGTGTGTGGAATGACAGAGGCAGGACAAAGAGTTCAGATTCTCTGTGGCCACCATAATCAGTTGGAAAGTTTAAAAGAACAGCAAAAGAAGAATGGAAGAGAATCTTTTGTAGAATTACAAGACTACTACATTAGGGTGGAAGAACTGGCCTGTGGTGACAGACACGTGCTGTCTTTTCAAGGCTGGATCCGCCACACCAGAGTTTTTTTTTCCCCTTGCCTGCCTGTGACGTAGCTGAAGTCCTCTGATT
>NW_015657962.1:17745-28454 GCF_001515625.1 Sinocyclocheilus rhinocerous | reverse complement strand
GCTGAGACAGAATGAATCTCTCATTGACCCTGATTTTACAATTGCACAACTTACAGTATTTGAGTGTACTGTAACATGCTATTCATTTAGAGTTTTATTTGACCTTTTTGGCCTTTGCAGTTGGACTGCAGTATTTTTGCAGTACCCAAGTGCTGAATATATACAAACATTCAGTACTATTTCAGTATTCAGCACAATACTATTCTTACAATACATACAGTATGCCTATACAATATATTCTCCTTACACAGTTGCAATTACTACACTTTTTTACAGAATTGCAAAGTTGTTTACTCAATACAATATACTTTTTCTGTAATGCTCTGGATGCTGTGTTCTTCATTTTTATCTGTAGTGTCTAATGAATGCTCTGTATTGTTTATTTTATTGACTTATGTGTGTGTGATCTGAGAGCACCTGTTGATTTTGAATGCAAGTGAAATGTGTTTTGCAGTGGTTGTTGGATTTTGATGGAAGAGTCAGAGGTTTCGTGAATTTAGTTTGAGTATTTGGATTTGTGTTTAAGGTTTTGAGAAAATGAGTGATGGTTTCAAGAAATGCGTTTTAGCAGTTCAGAAAAACTGTATTGCAAAATATTTACTATATACAATAAACATTTTTTTTTTTGTAACTACATGCACTGGACACTGTGTCCTCCATTTTTTTGATGTAGGGTCTAATGAATGATCTGTAGTGTGTATGCTATTGACTAATGTGTCTATGATTTGAAAGATTTGTTTGATTTTGAGTAAAGATTAAATGGTTTTGAAGCGATTGTTTGATTTTTTTTGAAGAGTCAGGGGTTCTGTGAATTTAGTGTGAAGGTTTGGATTTGTGTTTAAGGTTTTGAGGAAATGAGTGATGGTTTCATGAAATGTGTTTTAGCAATTAAAAAAAAAACTGTAATGAATCCTTGAGTATCATGGGGACACCTTGTGACCAAATTCCAGTACTGCAATAATAAAAATTTGGAACACAGTGTGAATAGCCACCTATAGTTGTTCATCATGAGATTAAGTCACTGAAATATCTGTAATTTCTCCCTCTTCTAGTTGAAATAAAAGGAAAAGGTCACAGTTCTGAGTACAAACGGGAGCACAAGGAGAGGAGCCATCACAGCAAAGAATCCAAGCGGGACAAAGACCGCAGCAGCAATGGAAAGTCCTTGCATCGGCGTGACAGCAAAGACAGAGAACCAAATGGCACTGAAGCCTTATTTCGACATGACAGCAAAGACTGTGGATACAATAACATTGAGCCATTAACCAGAAGTGACAACAAGGACAGGGGATATAACTGCCCAGAGCTTTCCCGACAAGAGAGCAACGATAGAGGCAGTAGCAGTGAGGCACTGCCTCAACGAGATAGCAAAGACAGGGGCTGCAATATTGCAGAACCTTTTGCCAGACATGACAGTAAAGACCGAGGTTGTGTTGGTCCAGAGCACTTGCCCAGACAAGACTGTAAAGATCTGTTGAGAAATGGTCCAGACAGCAGACGTAACAGCCGAGAGAATGTTTGCTATGGGATAGACCTTCTTTCCAGACATGAAAATAAAGATCCGGGTAGAACAGGTTTGGAACGTCAACGGGATAAAGATGGTGGCAAGCATGTCATAGAATCTGGTAAGGACAAGGAGAAAAGCAACCACAGTGCAGAGAGCAGGAGGGGAAGCAAGGAAAGGATCACCAATGGCAATGATGTCATGAGCAGATGGGACTGCAAAGATAGGGGAGTACACACAAATGAGACTTTACCCCGGTATGATGAGAAAGACAAAAGCAATTATAGCACAGAATCACCCAAAGCACAGGACAAAGATGCAAGGCCTGGATCTTCAGCCATGGCATCATCCACGTGGTCTGGACGATCCTCCATGATTCCAAATATAATGTTGGGGAATTCAAACTCTGGTAAGAACTAAATTTGTTTTACAGCCCAGCTAAAGCACAACTAGTTAGTAACATGTCTTAAATGCTAGCCCTGAGAAGGGATGCTTTGATGAAGCTGCTGACCAACTTCTCTACCTACTAGGTCTTCGAGCCTGGTCTTCAGCTTTTATCTTAGCCTGACTAGCTAAAAAAGTGAAAAAAAAAAAACAGGCAATAGACCAGCCCATTCGGGCTGGAAAGCTAGCTTTGGCTGGTTTAAGTTTTTTTTTTTTTCTTCAGCAGAGTAAAAAGACAACGCTGGTTGATCAGCTTCACCATGAATTTGCTAGACCAGCAATAACCAGCAAAAATCAGCCTGATCTATTCTGGAAGAGCACAGAAATTCATGCCAGTCAAGACTGGTCTTTTCAAGTCTTTTCAACTGATGTTTCTTGTTCATCTGTAGGAAATTTCCTTGCAGAACTGAAGACGCTTCCAAAGGTAGGACGGTCTTCTTCCACAACAGTAGCACCATCTCCAAAAGGCACACCTCAGAGACAGCCAGCTGATGTCCAACAGGTACCGTCTTTATCACTGTACAGTACTTATTTGTGCAGCTGTAAAATTACATAGCGTTGACAACCTATGTTCTCTATATGCGTCCAATAGATGCCCCCTATGCCATGGTTGTATAGTGACAACACCATGGTGGAGATGATCGAGAGGAAACAACGCCTCTGCCGGGAGATACGGTCTCGAGAACGTCTTCCTGACCATAGCCCATGCAAGAAAGAAAGCCTGCCTACAATGCCAAGCTGGAAAAAAACTAGCGGTGCAAAGAAGCACAGCCCACCCCCCTACCCTACTCAGACTACAGTCTTCTGGGACACGGCCATTTGACTTTGTGGTCTTGTGAGCATATTAGGGTCATGCTCTGTTGTTCATTATCAGGCAGGTTTAAACCCACCAAAAGGATGAGTGGTGTTACCGTAGCAATATTTCAGAGGTTGCCGTTTATGAGGTTTTCATATTATTGTTGATATCTAATATTTTTATACGCAGTGTGATTCCTTAATGACTTAGCATCAATAGATATTTTCTAAATGAAATACATTATCTTTGCAAAGATTATGTAGAGTGTTGCTACCATTCTTTTCTTTTCTAGCTTTTTTTTTTTTTTTTTACTTCGCAATAAACAATCAGTACCTTTTCATCAAGCTTTGACTTGCCTTTCTATTTTAAGAACTCTGGAAATGAAGTTTCTGTGGTATTTTACCACATTGAATGAAGTCTATTTTAACACTGGACATTATGGTGATTGGATTCGGGCTAGCTTCCTTCTCGCTGCCTTTCCACACATTATTAGATCATTTATTTTAATGTCTAATATTAAGAAATAAACAGATCAAACATTTCTCAAAAATCCATCAGAAAGGGTTCATTGTTTTTAACCACATTCTCATTTGCTTTGCCTTTAATTTCTCTAGTCATTTAAAGTGAGTGGTAGGTTTCAGAAAGTATGACTCTGATTTAAGGTCAGGTCATTGCACATAGAAAAAGGGTTAAAGTTTTTCTGTGTAATACAGAAAATGTCTCCTTTATGGGACGTTGTAACAGCTCTGTGTGTACATGACATGTACAGGTGTAAAACCCGAGGGACAGCCCTCTCCTCTTTGGGTCTGTGGCAATAGCTGGCGGGTGCCATTGAGAATTCTTCAAAGTGCAAAGATGGTCACCCATAGATTAATGACAATCTGGAATATCAAAGTTTTTTTTTTCACCTCAGCATTTTTTAAGGATTGTGTACATGGACTGATAATTGTAAAATGAGATGATTTTTGTGTAATTGTCTTGTGTAGAATGACTGTGCCATAATTTATCATCAGTTAATGGAGTAGATTTGAATTTGGAATTGGAATTGGAAATTTCAGACAGACTAATATCTGTATTAGCAAAATAAACCAATGACCAATAGCTCTCAGCTATTGTAAGTATATAGTACCTATGGCTTTAAGGCCTGGTAACAGGGATTATGGCTGCATAAACAAAGAGGCTGTACACAAGAGAGCTGCAATTCCACAATCCTCAATCACATATTACCTGACTGGATACCCACCATTGTCCCTCTACCTCAACCTCTCAAATCAGTTCAAGTGGTCATTCATTTGCACAACCAATGCACCATCTGCATTGCCAAAGTACTTGGATGTTGTAGTAAAATTCCCTCACCTCCCCTTCCCTCATTCCTTCCTTTGACCTCCATGTTTGAAACTGATGCCTGTACAAAATGTGTTGCCTTGGAGACCGGTACTCACTGTAACTGGGTCACACTGGGTGAACACAGTCGTAAAGACTGTAGACTTTAATTTCTCTAGTCATTTAAAGTGAGTGGTAGGTTTCAGAAAGTATGACTCTGATTTAAGGTCAGGTCATTGCCCTGAGAGAGGAATAGAGCATTGGTTGCTAGTTTACAAGCATTTTGGAGAAATAAAACCATAAAAGTCTGAATTAGTGTTTTAGATACTGTATGAAACAGATTGTCCATTTATAACTCATATGGTTGTCTGAACCAATCATAGGTTGGATAACAAGGGGAATAAATAACCGAGGCAACACTTGGTATAGTCTCAAAAACATGGAGGTTACAAGATGTTGTAACCTGTTTTTATGTATGTGTGGCAATATGCAGATCATCAATAAACTTTGGAATTCACTCTCTTGTGGCTAGAGGGTGCATTATGGAAATGTAACAATGAACAATCTTCTTTGTATTTAAAATGTGCACTGTGGCAGGCAAAAAGCCTATGTCCTTTGTCTTACTGCACTGAGTGTTCGCTTCTCTGTACAGTGCCATTGGAAAAAGTATGCTGATTGTCAGAAGAGACTTTTCAAGATTAATAAACAAATATAAACTTTTTTTATGTGATGTGCTTTGTCTCTTTTCTTGCATTAGCAAATCTTAAATGATGCCTCTCAACTGTTCAAATAGCTTTCATGTTTGAGGCTACAGTTACAGTAAACTGGTGTTCAGTTAACATTATTTGTAAACACATTTTTTTGTCTCAACAAGATACGGGGCCCGTTTCAGAAAGGAGGTTATGTGAAAACTCTATGTTAACCCTGAAATGAGGAAAACTCTGGGTTTTCCGTTTCAGAATGGGAGGTTTGTCAAACCCAAAAAAAGCAGGGTTGGTCAAGCCCGTTTCTGAAAGAGAGGTAACATACTCAGAGTCAGTTACCATGGTAATTTACTCTATAAACCTAACCTGGTCGGGAGGAGGTTTTCTTCGGTAAACCCAGAGTTTCTTACAGTCTCCTCCCCCTTTTTAAAGTGTAAGCGATGTTTAAATACCTCATTCATTCCTTCACGCTGCAAAAATGCTTTTTTTGTAGTATTTCTGTCTTATTTCAAGTACAAATATCTAAAAATTCTTAAATCACGATGCATTTTCTATATAAGAAAAATGATATAGCTATATATGTTATAAGCTATATATGATATATGTTTATTATTGTTTCCTGGGGGAAAACAGGTGCATTTAAGTGCATTTTACTTAAAACAAGTAAAATTATCCGCCATGGGGTAAGAAAAATAATTTTAATGCAAACGTAAACAAGATTATTTTTTGTTTCCCCCCCCCCCTAACACCAGACACCGTCAAAGTGACAAAAATGGCATGTCCTTTTATACTGTAGATGAGGAGGCTGTTAATTCATAGGGAGTTACTTTTTTGTGCCATATCCACATGCATATTTATTTGGTAGTTTTCTATATCGGGGATGCAGAGCACATTAGTAAGGCCTCTGTATGCAGAGTGGTAATGAAGGTGTGCCTCGCTGACGTTCACTTGATAACATCTTGTGGCGACCTCTGGAAGTAACCCAATAATTAGAATTTCCGGTGTGGTTGGATGCATTGATGACACACATATTCCATCATCGCACCTTCCGAAAATTAAATAGATATGGAATGGAAGGATGCCATATGGACGTGTAGTCCGAGATATATGCTGTAACCACCACCACAGCTGTTACATAAACACAAATTATGCACAATTTATTTGGTCATCTTTATTTCCTACTAATACAAAAGCAAGAGTTATTATTTTTTCTGTTGAATTTTAGTATTCTTCCAATACTTGGTATTATGGCCATCTCCTCTTCATCTGTTCTTCATTATTTTTTGAGAGCCTTCTTGCTGTTGACTGAGTTGAAGTCAAATGTTAATTTAATTACTCTAATTAAGAAATGTAACAGGTTGGATTAGAGAATCTTTAATTATGTGAAAAGATTAGACTACGTGAAAAGATTAGAGTATGTGGAAAAAAAGCTGCTGCACATTGAAATAGACACTGAATGTATATCAATATACATTTTATATAAATATACATTAATATATCAAATGTTTGTAAAGTCATGTAGCCTACACCCATGAAAATTTTATGCTTAAAGCTTTACCTGATTGAATTGTTTTTATACTTCACTTTTAGCTGCTGTCATGTTCTTTTTTCTTTTTCATTTTTGCCCATGGGATACCATGAAAATTAATATTAGTTCAATAACCTACTGTTCTGCCAGTTTTCACCTTATTATACCTTAAGAATTAAACTTATGCATTGACTCAAAGTATGCAGAGGTCTTTTTGTCGGTGCTGTTGCCATGGTGAATCATAATTTCGGAGCTCCATTGATCATGACTTATAGTCGTGGTGCACACGCTAAACTCAGAGTCAACCTACTCAGAGTTGACTGAGCTAACACAATTCAGCTGTTCTGAAACTGAAAAGTCAGAGTTTCCCTTCTCAAGGTAAGTTAACTCAGAGTTGGTTGAACCTCCTTATTGAAACAGGCCCACGGTCACATCCAAACTATAATATATTTAGTATTTGTGTTGTGACGGATCGGCTGCCTCCCCCCTAATTATCATCGTCACCCCATCCCTTAAAGGTCCAATATTGTCAAAACTGAAATTTCCTGGCTTTTTTCATGATAACTGAGGTCTAGGTGCTATGTAACTACCATATAAGTTTCAAAACAGTCAATCCACAGTCAAATGCACACAGCCTGCATAAAGTAGCTGTGATTTTTCACGAACCGTTGTGACTTCCGTAAGAAGGTGACGTCAGAACTACTCATTCACTGCCTTCAGTCACCACCCAGAGCACTGCCCACAGTCCCACTCTCCTTTTGCCAAACCCCCTGACAACACGTCTGTAAAATTAATTTGCAAACCGGCCTGTGCCGCTAGCGGAGGCAGCCTCACACTAGCGTCTGAAATGTGATGAATGACTTCTTATTTGCAATGCATATAGACATTTTCCAAGCAATACCATGCATGATATTCTGTAAAGCTTCTGTCACGAATCCAGTCCATGGACTTTCATTCAATGAACACAAGAGGTCGCTCTCTCACCATATTGACACTCACTCCACTTTTTTTTTTTTTTTTTAAATGCTTTATTTAGTGACAATTCACATACAAATTGACAATAAAAGCAAAAATGTCAATAAATTCAAAGAAACAATGATTGTAAAAAAAATTATGCAAATTAAGGAAGAAGAAAAAAGAGAAAAAAACTAAATAAATCAACAACAAAAAATATGAACTATATACTGAGAACAAATCCATATCTCTAACTACAAAATAAGTGCAAATGTCCTTAAAAAGGATAAAGTTTCAAGGCTTTACAACAATCTATAATCTTTTTTGCTTTAGAGTTCCTTACATCTTCCATCACTTTAAGATACTTGGGGAGAGAAATTATGTTTGTACACCAACAACCAAGATAACAGAGCTTGTCTATGAAAGTTAGACAGCTTAATGGGAATTTTATTAATATCAAAATTACAACTGAGGAGAAAATTAATACCACCAATTTTGTCAAAAACTAAATTTGGGATATAGTACCATAATTGGTTATTAGATTTAATACAATTCTGAATCCATTTAATTTTAAATATAGCATTAGATACTTCAAAGTCAATAGCATTTAAACCACCTTGATGAAATAAATTACCTAATATGTCTCTATTTAAATAATGTAGTCTATTCTTCCAAATAAAGTTATACATTTTCTTATTTACTTGCCTAATAATTGACTTTGGACTATCTAAAACCACTGCTGTATAAGATCATCTTGACAGTCCTTCAGCTTTTGACAGTAATATTCTACCATTCAAAGATAAATCTCTAATTAACCAAGAATTAAATTTCTTTTGTACTTTATCAATCAATGGAAGATAATTTAAATCAATTATTTCCTTCTGATTTTAAATATAGCATTAGATACTTCAAAGTCAATAGCATTTAAACCACCTTGATGAAATAAATTACCTAATATGTCTCTATTTAAATAATGTAGTCTATTCTTCCAAATAAAGTTATACATTTTCTTATTTACTTGCCTAATAATTGACTTTGGAGTATCTAAAACCATTGCTGTATAAGATAATCTTGACAGTCCTTCAGCTTTTGACAGTAATATTCTACCATTCAAAGATAAATCTCTAATTAACCAAGAATTACATTTCTTTTGTACTTTATCAATCAATGGAAGATAATTTAAATAAATTCTTTCCTTCTGATTTTTACAAATTTTGATTCCCAAATAAGAAACATGGGTTTTAACTGGTATACCACACAATTCCACCACACCATCAGGTATATCTTTCAATGGAAACAGTTCGCATTTATTAATATTTACAGTTAAGCCTGAAACTGATGAAAACACATCTAAACACCTAAGTGCTGCATCTATTTCTCTGTTACTTCTTAAAAAAAATAGTTGTGTCATCTGCAAGCTGTGAGCATTTTAATTCTTTGTCAAGTAAATAAATACCTTGAAATGGATTCTTTTTAAAGTGAAGACACAACACTTGCATAACTAATAAGAATAAGAAAGGAGCTGCAGGGTCTCCTTGTTTTACGCCTCTAGAAGTATTAAATCTGGGAGTTGTTCCAAAAGGTCATTTTGAAATTGCTCATTTTCAAGGAAAGAGTTATTTAACTTCCAATAATTAAACCCTGAACTTTTTCCGGCCAAACTATCAAAACTAACAATAACATGAATCATTTTGTGATCAGTAAGAATGGAAGGTATTATTTTAATTTCCTTAACTTTTTGTACTAAATCTTCAGATAATAACCAAAAATCAATTCTGGATTGTTTGGAAGCATCGTTACTACTCCAAGTAAACTCAACTTCACCAGGATTCCTGTCTCTCCATACGACACTCACTCCACATTGATTGCGCACTCACCTGCATCCAATAACTCACACTATATAACACTCACTCTGATCCTGCTCTAGTCGCCGAGTATTGTATGCGTTTATCTCTCTCCAAGCGATAGCTACTCTACGGAGCCTGACTAGTTTTCAGTTCCTAGTCATAATCTTGTCTTGCTGGTTTACTCGTGTTTTGACTCTTGCCTGTATTGACCATGTCACTGAATAAAGCCTTGCAAGTGGATCCGCTCGCCTCACGTCTCTGTCACCCTGTTACAGCTTCTTTCCCAGCGAGAGTTAGTTCTTGCTTGCAGCAGCTAAAACGACAAATGCTTTGCACTTACTGATAATGTTTCACACATTTGAAACAAGTTTTTATATGCCATGCACAAAGACCGTTCTAAACAGTTAGAGGTTTAATGCATAACAAGAATATGTTAGAGCTTCTATGCCCAGCAAGTGTATATTAGTGTTTCTAATATACACTCTAATATTCACCATGCATGCATATGCTGTAAAACGTCGTTTCCAGCAAGAGTTAAATCATGCATACAGTATAATTAGTAAAGCTTGCACCTACTGAAAGTGTTTCATGGTTTTGAAATGAGGTATTGTATGCAATGCACATAGACAGTTCTAATGTGTTAGATATTTTATGCATAACAAGATTATGTAGAGCAGGGATGGGCAACTTTGATAGTGACGAGGGCCAGCATTTTTTCTCCTTTATACCAAGGGGCCAGATTACTAATCCATGTCCACACACCTTTTACACCGTCTTACTCAATTTCCTTTTTATTGAAGGAAATTAAAGTATAACTAATGTAATTTGTTTTATAGATTTTATTAACTATAAAACTTGTGCAGTTATGCTAATTCAGAAGGAAAACTTTGTTGTCAGTGGACAGAAATATTACCCCAACAAGCCAATGTAAACATCTCAATTGCATTGTCTGTAAATTTGCAACAATCAAATGTACAGAGGTCTTTTTTCCCCCAGGGACCTGTGAGGAAAAAACAGCGGGACAGAAGACTCGAGCGACCGGCTGCGAGCGAGCTCACGTCGGCCCAGATCCCGCGTCCGCGCCCAGCGCCGGATCCTCTCGAAAGCGGTCGAAGAACTGGGTTTAGGACTACTTCAGCTCTCGCGACCACCGCTCAGGCGATCAGGAGATCGATGGCCAGCCTTGTGATGCTCGAGCGCCATTTGTGGCTGACGTTAACAGAGATCAAAGGATGCTGATAAAATCCCCTTCCTCGATGCTCCAGTCTCTCCCAAGGGTCTCTTCAGACCGGCGGTCTAAGGATTCGCCGAGCGCTTCACGGAGGTACAGAAATCGTCCCAGGCTATGCGACATTTGAGCTCCGCTCCTGCCTCTGCTCGCCCTAAGTCTGCGCCGACTCAGCAGCCCGCGAAGCCATCACCTGCCTCCCCTGCCGTTCAGCCCACTAAGGCGCAGCAGACGCGGGGACGCTCTCGCTCGGCCAAACGCTACCCTCCCAGACAGCAACAAGTGTCGGCCCAGATCCGGCCCACATCTGGCCCGCATGGATTTCACACGGGCCAGATGCGGGCCGGATCTGGGCCAACACTATGTTGCTGTCTGGGATGT